>NC_021167.2:16624654-16634584 GCF_000331145.2 Cicer arietinum | reverse complement strand
AGGGGACTAATCAACTTTGGGAGAAGAGTTGCTAAAATGACTATGATTGCAGTTACACCTGGAAGAGTTCCTCCTCGGATACCATAAAGTTTTGTGAAGTATGTGGCAGCTCTGCATATTAAAAATGATGTAGCAACTGCTGTAGCTGTCTGCAACACAGGCACGTTTCCTTGATTATCTGACTTCATCATATGCATTGCATTATCTGCAAACATTACTCATAAACTTACATAGGCAAGAGAAATGAATAGCTTCTTCATCATCAATATATTGGCTCAAACCCTATTTTATTCCTAAAAAATGTAGAGTACTGTGAATTTAGTCTGTGGCTAAGTGAAAATCAAAATTAATCCTTAAATCATCCAAACGTCTGTCACAGATTAGTCTCTGATGTTATAACGACCAAAGACTATTTTGACATTAAGTTCTATCTTTCAGGGACTTTTATGATAGTAAGTTGTATCTTTCAATACTATTTTGATGATTCAAAAACTAATTTAGGTTTTTAGCTAAGTCTGAGACCAAAATGACAGCACCCTACACTTTCAAAAACTAAAATGGTGGTTTACTCTCGATATATTACTTTCACTATATAAATAAATAAATAAGAGAAAGTAGTAATTTTGGTGCTTGAATATGTCGGACCTTGTCATTATAGATCATGATTCATGAATGTATCAAAATTTACAAAAATATCTCTTAATATAACTTTCGTTAGTCAGTTTGATCTTCTAATTTGTCTTTTGTTAATTAATCTGATTCTCAAATGTGTCTTCCATTTGTCAATTGTCAATTTAGTTCATAAAACTAGTAACATAAGACCACTCAGATATTTTTGGAATTTCAATACATTTAGGGACTATTGTGTTGTCATATAATTAACACCTATATTTTTGTAATCTCAATGCGTTGAAATAAAATATTCATCCCATAAAATTCTGTCTCAAAGCACATAGAAAAGGAAAGAAGGAAGATCTTGTATTAGAATTAGAATAGTGTTTGAGGAAAATGGTACCAGCAGTGGTTGGTGGTGCAGTCTCAGCAGGTATTTTAGAAGCCAATGCAAACAACACCATAAAATAAACAGCACAGATAACATTATCTGCTGCAACTCCTGCGGCTAAAACTGATGCAGACAAACCAAGCGCCTCTGAAATCGCAACATAATTAACAGCTACAACAATCAACATTCAAGGGTCAAAAAATCAAATTCATTCAATTTTTTACACTTCTAAAAATCAATCAATATATGTGGTTATAACAAACTACGAAACACTGACACCAGACACGACACTAATAATTTGAAAAAGTAGCAGTGATTGGATACACGTCTTTAATTTGATGCGTCGGTGTTGCATCAAGTATTCAATCAATGTATATAAATGCTTCATCCCCTATGTTAGTTTATATTTGGTTAACTTATTTCGTGGACTAAGCATAAAGCTTATTCTTTATAGCTTCATGAGAGAACTAAAAATAATAGCAATTGGTATAAGCACTTACATCCACCAATATAGCTACCCATGAGAGCTGCTGCTATTTTCCAGTTGTCAGGACCAAGAGATCTCATAGGCACCAAAAGAAATGCCACTAGAGTGCCAACCACAGTAGCAACTGCAATCCACAACATCAGAATCAATTATAAAGTCTCCAATTTAAGTACAACTTTGTTCATGAAATTCACTCCTTGATAAGAGTATCTATATGAATAAGACATTTGAGATAACCATATATTCTTCAAAGACCACAAAAAGTAGCAAGAGTAGTGAATCTTTGATATTCATAGTTTTAAATTGCGGAGTGCAACCACGGTTGCAATATAACGATTTAAAAAGTTTTCGCAGCAACATCACAACTGCAAATGCAGCTGAATTTGTCTGTAATTTAGAACAATATATAAGTTCGCAGCATAACCACAATTACAATTTAAAATCATAGAAAGAGATAAAAAGATCCCAACATCTCGAAAGAGATTAGACAGATATGAGTGGAAAAAGAAAAAGAAAAATGTGAAATTTCGCTATTTTTTTATCAATAGAAAATCATAGATAAACAGATAGCTAGATAGATAAATAGATAAAATCACCTGTCCCGAGTAAGAAAGCTAAGAGAAGTGTGCCAGTCGAACGAATCACTTGGTGCAAATTTGCTCCAAACAATAGCAATGGAATAGTAAGTGGTAAAAGAAACTCCAAGACAATGGAATATGCAGGTGCATCATGAGGAAGAATTCCTAGATTACTTGCTGCAAGTCCAACTAATGTGCTCACTAATGCAGCACTCACCATTCTCCCAATTTTAGTCTTCTCCGACCTTGGATTTCACGAAATGTTTTCACAAAGTAAATCGGATTAGTCTTTTCATCTAATTCAATTTTAAAATTCTGAAATTCTCATTGTCTATTAAAATTTTTAATCAATTCAATTTGTTAAAATCAGCAAAGATTGATGTATTTGGTCATTGATGTATTTGATTATAGACAAAATACATTAATTTTTGTTATTCAATTGTCTCTTATAAAAAGTAACGAAGATAATATTAATTTGAGGATACTCTCTATAGTGTCGTCCCTGAGAATTGGGGTGTTGAAATTTGAATTTGATGTCCTATTCTTTTTATACAAGTTCAAACTTTGTATAGTACACTCAAATTCTCAAGGATGTCCCTGTTTTATGAAAAGAAGTTTTCCCATCGGTCTACAAGACTACTAAGCCAACTATGTGAACAGGGCAAACATTTTTTTACTCCTAAAAGAGTACAATATTTTTTGTACTTATTCAACTATAAGAAATCAACTATTTATAAATTTAGAATTTTAGATCTAGAGTTTGAGAAGAAGAGACATCAATCCCTCCAACTTTGATAATTTTTTTACTATATAATATTTTTATACATATTTTTTTATACTATAAATTTATTTTTTGGTGTCCTATAAATTTGAGGTCTTTCGGAAATTGTCCGAAGCTACTACTCTTCATATATCATAATCAAGTGTGACTTTAAAATAAAATTATCTAAATATCATAATCAATCAGGAGTGTGACTCAAAAAAAGAATATCTAAAAGTCAAACAATTTTAATGATCTCACATTAGTGATTGACATTTCTAACGATTGACACTCATGATCAATTTTCAGCTTAAAAAACTATCTAAACCCAAATCTAAATAGTCTATCATATTCTATTTGACTCAATTCTACATTATATCACCAATCCAAACACTCTCCTAGACTTTCTCAAGCAATCATATAGAAATGGAGTTAGGAAAATGAATAAAAATTACCAGAGACCAAAAGCGCCGATGCTAAAGATAGTTGACCAAACACCCCAATGATCATCAGGGGATATGATAGGATATCTCAGCTGTGACCTCACCGCAACATTAACACTTCGACTTAAACCAGATTCCTTCGACAGATACGAGGTTGTTGTTGTTGTGATAGTGCATTTTTGATGAGGCTGCAGCAGACATGAATTGTGGCGGAGAGAATGTTGGCGTAATGATACGTGGCATGACTTTATTGGCCGTGATGGAGAGAGAACAGTGACAGCTGGTGTTTTTAGGACAGCCATTGGTGAAAGTAGATTCTGAAGGTTCGGGTTTTTGAATGGCTTATTATCCTCATCAATTTATATGACTCATTTTCAAAGATAAATAAACAAACACGCCATACAGATTAACATTGAAATATTCTATATCAACTGATTTTTAAATTTTTAATATTTTATAAATTGAAAAATCATCCTTTCCATATCACGTAAATATTTTTAAATATTAATTATTAATATATTTTAACGTAAATATAATAGTAATTTATCTTTGACTATTTATTTTTATTTTTATTTACTTTGATCATTTATCTTTTAAATTGTGTATTTTTATTTATTTATTTAGTTTTTGTTACAATCATAATAAAAATTATAGTAATATCAATTATTAGAATATCTTTTAACAATTATCAAAGTGTATTGAGGATAATATTCTATAAAAAGATCAATTTAATCATATAAAATGTTTGCATTTGAAAATACTATTTTTTGCATGCTTTTAAATATATTTAAACTCTTTGAAACAAAGAGCATTTATCAGAGGTTAGAGTTCACTATATTTTCACCTCATTTTTATTAAGGTCGCATTCATAACTTTACAATTCATCCAAGATTTGATCATAAAAGTTCAAGACAATAATTATAAAGTTATTTGAAAGAGTTATGATGAAAATGAGTAAAATTCATCACTTATAAAAGATAAAGTATTAAAACAAATAAATAAAAAGATAAAAGACCACAACGAATATTTGGTAAAAAATATAAATTACCAAAATTATTTTTAAGTCGTATTTACCTATTTGTTTAAGATTTTAAAAAAGTGATTTTTACTTTGCAATTTTAAAAATGATTTTTATGAAAATTTACTTTAAAATAGTATAAGTTTTTTAGATTCATTTGTTACCAATTAAAAAATAATAATTTTGACATTCAATAACTTAGATATTCATTATTAAAGATTTTAACATAATAAAAATCAGATTTTTCTTTTTAAAAAAAGTATATTTTAAAAATGATTTTTATGAAAAACTTCTCAAAATTGCTTTTCATCTTTTTAAATTTTATTATCTAAAAAAAATTATAGAAAATAGATGAAATACTTAAAATCATATTTTAAGATAAACTATTTAAACTAATTTTTTATTTAAAGCTTTATTTTTAAAATTTTATTTTAAAAATGTTATAACAAAAAGATAAAATACTATAATTTTTTTTTTAAAATCTTAAACAAACGAGTCTATATAGTTTAATACCATATTCTTTTTTTATTATTATAAAAAAAAGGTTTTGTTTTTGTTCTTTTTATATTTTATAGGTTTCAAATTTTTGTCTTAAGTTATATTTTATAGAGATAAATAAATTATTTTTTTATCTTATCATGGATAAATATTTTAATTAAAGAGACATGAATATGATAACTTTCATGATAAATTTGTTATATTGTGTTGACTCATCAAACAGTAAATTTAGATATGAAGAATTATATTGTTATCTTGTTTTGTTTCTTATATTTTGTATTAATCAAATGGACCATAAAAAGTAGTCCATTTATTATGAATACTTCAAATAAATAAAAAAGTAGAATGTATTTAGTAATATAATTTAGGCAAAATATATTTATTAGTCTTTTAAGTTGTACAAAAATATCAAATTGATCTTTTAATTTTATTAATTTTTTTTATCAAGTTAGTTTATAAAAATTATAATGTTGAACTATTTTTAGATTTGAATTCATTCAATGATTTTTAGTTAAAGATTTTTAAAACTGGACTATGAACTTTGTTATTATATATAACAAATTTTTATGTGATTTTATAATATAGATTAAGAGAATTTTGTGTTTAATTTCAATAACCTTAAAATACATCTCACTCAAATTCTTTACATTTACAAACATAAATAATTCTTTACATGTTTAAAATTAGGATCATTAAACATTTACAAACATAAATGACGAACTTGACTCCAAAAGAAAAATATATAAAACCTTATTTTTTTTTTTAAAAAAAAGATAAATAATTAATTTGTTATTTTCATGTAACTTAAATGACTATATATATAATATTTCATCTATAATTTTTTTTTTAAGTTTATATTTGAAGATAATGATTAAGAACAGAGTGATAAAATTGTAGAGATACAACTACAGTCTTGATTATAAACAAAAATAAAATTACGAGTTTAAAATAGGAATCATTAAATAAAGTGAGAGTAGGTTATTTATTTATATTTGTGACTTAAAATTACGAGTTTTGTGGCTATTCATTTTAATTTTTTTTTTATCTACGATTATCCTTCTTTTTATTTTGTAACTATTCAATTGCAAGATACTTCCATGAGTAAAAATTATTTACATTTTTCTTTTATTTGGAAAGAATAATTATTTATAATCTTTTTTTTACTCTTTTCAAGTTTGGGGAGTTGGTTATTTATACATGGCCAAGATACAGAAAATAATAATAATAATAATAATAATAATAATAATAATAATAATAATAATAATAATAATAATAATAATATATTTTACCCATATATATAATCAAATTACTCTATAATGTGATTTTGACATTGTTTATAAAATATCTGCATAAATACTTAAATAGTGAGATGTGATTGAAGTGTAAAAAATTTAGACAAACAACAATGTGTGCAAACTAAATTCTTTATTTATTGGAACTACACAATAATATTTTTATAATATTTAACTATATCTGTTTTGATAGTCTCCCACGAAAAAAATTAGAAATACAACTCCATTCGAAATTCCATCAATTATATGTATATAAAAAAAAATAATTGAATGTAGCTAACTTTCTTACACTCTTATTTCAAAAGAATATTTTGAAGTATTGAAACTTCACGCTTAACTAAAAAAATGCTTAATTGTTCAAATAATATGATTAGAAAGTAGAAACATTATCTTGGTGGTATAAACATGATGTTTGTAGCTCAATCTTATTTAAAAATAGTTAGACATCATATCATTGACTCGGAAAATTAGTCTATAACAGTCTCACAAGATCTAATTTATAGGGAAATTTTGGAGCGTCTATTAAATTTAAAAGATCCTAATTACTGTGGATTAGTGAAAAAATAAATTATCTTAGTAATATTAATGTATTAAAAACATTTTTTAGACACACACTTAATCTACTTTTTCGGAATCAGTTTACACAACTGATATAAAGTGATGAATTATCCTCGATTGCACCTCCCTCCTAACTTCAAAATTTAACCTTAAAAAATGTCTCTAACTACTTTAGATCACAATCACTTCAAGGATTAACTAGGGTATGTTTAAATTTGTGATATAAACATAGTGAAATTAAAAGATTTTTTTTTACCGGGATGGATTAACTAGCTTTTAAAAAATGGATGCTACCTTATTCTACTTCAATCCAAAAAAAATTCGAATAAAAGGGCTACTTCATTCCACTTTATACCACAAATTCAAAGATATCATAAATTCATAATAATTTCATTTATACTATTAAATATATAATCCATGTACTCAATTGTGAATGAAAAACGTGGAATTTTAGAGAAAAAAACAACTCTAGTAATCTAGAGTTCAGCCCAATAATAAATAAAATAACATAACATAAGCCATCCATTACACTGAATTTGTAAGCTCAACTAAATCCTTCCCATTTCATTTTTACATTCAGAAAAGCAACAGTCCATTCCATTTATAATTAAGACTCCAGTTTCCACCTCAAATTAGATAACTCAATCAATACATAATTTTAAAGTAAAAAAGAATTTACACAAAGTTCCAACTTTTGCTTCATATCTAAGTTGAAAAGAAAGAAAAAAAAGAGCTAAATGAAAATATATATGAATTGCAATTAAATGGTGTTACTAACAACTTCGTGACATTCAATATTATAAGTTTCTGAATTTCACCCTAATTCAACATATTGTACAATAACACTATTGATTCAAGATATATTGTCACCCTTCTTCTGTTTCTTGATCTTAGAGTTATCCTCCTCTAAAGACTTCAGCTTGTTCTTTATTGCGGCTATTTTCGCACTACGACTTGTCTGTCCCGAGCCACTAGTGAGATGCAACTTGTGCCCTTCACCTGTTGCTTTTTTAGAGCTATCTGCTGTTTCCAGCGCGTATCTCTCACTCGCAAGACGAACAACTAATGGCCGGCCGCAAGCTAACTTCCCATGCATTTTCTCCTTGGCTAATTTAGCTTCCTGCATTCTCACTTTAATAATGGAAATCAGGAATTGTTTGAATGTGAAAGTATAACAAAAGAATGTCATCTCTGTACCTCTTTTGTGCTATACTGGATAAAAGCGAAACCCCGTGGTTCGCCACGTTTCGGGCCACGGGTGTGCCACAAGAAATCTTCGGTCACAATCTTTCCATAAGGAGAAAACATTTTGAGTAGAGCAGCTCTGTAAAATGATGGAAACAAAAGTAGAGGATAAGAATTTGCACGAAATACAAGGAAACTGAGGGTGAGGCTCCTGTCAAGGTTTTAAATAAAGGTTTGTAACCGCTAGGCTGTGACATCTAGGTTTTTGATGTCCTTGAAACCGCAATTGAGGCCAAATCAGTTGCATTTGACTGTGATTCTCGCAATATCTAGGATTGCAACACAAATGCAATAGTTACCGCGATTTGAAAACTTGATTCCTAGATTCCTAAAACCAATTTCAATGGCAATGGTTACAATGTGCTTGAATTTCAGTGCTAAGGAACTCAAATGTAAGTTTGTGCATTTGAGCTCATTCAATTGAAATCCAAACACACTTTAAGAAATCAAGAAATAGAAAGTATTCATTACATATACTTTCAATACATACTTTCCATCTTTTATTTGTTGATAAAGCCTTCAGAACACATGATACCATTTGACGCGAAAAAAAAAATTAAGCTGTGTTGGGGGATTGACGAAACTAACTCTGTAATTCTGAGATCAAGATTGCCAATGTACAGTCTATTTTCACACTTATCATCAATAGAACCATTAGGATCCTGCATTCAGAAATACATACAAATAAGTGCCAGAATACAATGTGCTGGGAAATATCAAAATCCACCAGATCAATTTTAGATACTATCTTGTTAAGTAAATTCTAACAATTTCAAAATACAAATTCATCTCAAAGTAATATCTGAGATGGGATATACTCTTCTGCTATTGCTGTATTGTTTATGATGAAGTATTGTCATTCTTTTTGCAATATATTCTACAATCTAATAGAAGTTTTTTTTTTTACCTAAACACATACTTTAGTCGGATTTTACTGAGGAGTTTAATAGTAATGCACTGTCAATGTAAATTAATTTTACACCGACATTGAATGAGTACTCATCATATTCTCATATAAGCCCATTTTATAACCTCATTATAAAAATAATTGTCAAATACAAGATTTTGTTTGAACATCAGTGTAAAACTAGTTTACACTTACATTGCATGTTCCCTTTTCTATGCAAAAATGTACATATGATGCTTAGACAAGGAAAATCATATTGACAGGTAAAAAAATACAGCACAATATTATGCCCATCCAGACAAGTATTTATAGTATATTAATCAAATAGCATATAAATAAAATATATTGTTAAAGAGATCAAACATTGAATATACCATGACAGCAAACACAGCAAGTGAAGAACTTCAACCTAAAATCCGGAGCATCAAATGTGCATTGTCCTGCATATGAAAAATCAACCATAACCGTGTCTTTACATCTTTGATACAGTCCAATGAAATGCAGTATCATTGTGTACAATACGTAGCACCGACACTTCAAATTGAAAGCGCGACCAAAAGCGGTGTCTGACACTGAAACAAGTCACACAACACCTACACTATCTATGTGTTATGTCTCGTGTTTGATGTTTGTGCTTCATATACAATCATCACTTAACCAAGAAAAGATGCATCATTCATTTTGCAATAACTAACAAGGCCTAAAGATGCAAGAAAGATGAACAACTTCAGATTTTCTTACATCACAATCGCTGTCCCTTACAACCCTCAACACTTCTGAAACTTACCAAGAGCAAATAATTTCAACAGAAACCTCATTTGCCCAAAAGCAAAAATTCACGACATTTTTTTATGAAGAAATGTATGAAATTGGGCATGTGGTCAAATTTTCAATTATGCAAAATGGGTTAGTTATTTCAAGAGCAGTAATACGCCCTATAAAAAAATCAGATTTGAAAAATTCACATTCTTTTCAAGATTTTGATTGTCACACATCCTCAATGTAAAAAAATTTCTCCTTCAACACATTACAACAATTCATGCATGGAAATGACTTTAGAGGTAGTTATGGTAAAAATCAAACAATTATGACTGAATGACAGTGTGAAAACTCTTTACATAATAACAATTCAATTTGTCAC
>NC_021167.2:16623358-16624154 GCF_000331145.2 Cicer arietinum | reverse complement strand
GTACTTGTTCCTTGCCGTGTACTTATTAGATATGAAAGATTTCCAGAGCAAACTTTTTATCACGTGGATAGAAAAGATTTGACCAACTTGTTGTGATGGATAATTCGGTGAAGTTGAAGATCATTCTCTGTTTATGATGCAGAATGATCTTGTTGTTGTCTTTTCTTGTATTTGCTTGATTCTGCTCTTAATTAAATCCACTCAAGAACACAAGTTAAATTAACATAACATTTAGAATCATAATTAACATTCTTAATTAACCTTTGTTTATTTTCATCAAAACTTTAAAATAGAGAGTTTGTCTCAACAAAGATGATCATTCTCCTGTTTGATAGGAAAGATCGAAGAACGTTCTTGAAGTGTATTGTAAGACCCTTAATTTTAAATTCTAATTTATGTATTTTGAGGAATTTTGTGCTAAATTTCTGAGGCTTTTTAGCCAATTTTATGGCATTATGTGAGTTAAATGCCAAAAATATATTTTTAGAGACTCGATTAAAATTATTCGTCGATGAATAATTTTATTTAATAACGGTGAATCTTTTGTCGAAGAAAAAAAATTCTGAGATGCAGCATTTTTCAGAAAAATTCATCTGGCCATTGAATTGCGGCGAGAGTAGATATTTTTCTGAAAAAGTGGTATGTGACGTGATGTGAGGTGACATACGTAATGATGATTTTTATAAAAAAATATCTACATATTTGTAAATATCTAGATATTTGTTTAGATATTTATTATTATTATTATTATTATTATTTTAATATATATATATATATATATATATATATATATATA
>NC_021167.2:16620431-16623220 GCF_000331145.2 Cicer arietinum | reverse complement strand
AGTCTCGAAAAGGAATCGAGACCGTTGGCACCGAGTTAGTGGTGGGGAGAACTCTGATATATTAATGTTGTTGTGGTGATTTCTGGTTGAAAATTTTGGAGATTGAATATGGGTGATTAATGTTTGGAAATTTTGGTGATTCATGTTTGGTGAAATTGATGTGTTCATAATTAATATTATGAATTTTTTAGAAGAAATTTATGTGTGACTTGGTGGAAAATGAATTTAATTCAATTTAGGTGTGAATGGAATTTGGAGTTGTGATTTATGTGTGGTTGTGGAAATTTTAATTGGTGTGAATAAATATGTTTGAGTATGCTCTGTGTTGTGTTTGAAAAATCATTAGTGTTAAATGAGTATTAAAAATGGGGAATCTTTTAATAGCTGCATTTACTTAATGATTATGGTGAAAAGAGTTAGAGTATGCTCATGCTTTTCATAGTACATGGTGACCGCGATGGGGCCATGGTGATAGTGGTGACCATGATGGGCCACGGGATGATGCCATGTGAATTGTTGGTTCATCTTATCCTTGCGGGGATTGTCGCGTCGTGCTGATCTGTGAGAGATTGCACTCTAGAATATGCTGATCTGTGAGCGATTGCACTCTAGAAAATCGTGCTGGTCTGTGAGAGACTGCACGCTAGTAAATTGTGCTGGTCTGTGAGCGACTGCACTCTTGTATGTCGTGCTGGTCTGTGAGAGACTGCACGCTAGTAAATCGTGTTGATCCGTGAGAGATTGCACCTTGGTAATTAGTACTGGTCTGTGAGAGGCTGTACAATTATGATTTACGCCCTTCGAGGAGGGTTTTGGTTTGGAATTATGGAATCATGCATTTTGGCATATACGCATTGCATTAGAGTGTTTGACATGCAAGTTATGTTTGTTATACTATGATGATTGTATATACATATTCGGTTGTTGTTGTGATTTACCGTAATTGCTTTGAGGTGTGAAGTTAGGTTGATTAAGTTTTGATGTAATTATGTGTTCATAATTGATTTAATGAATATTCGAAGTGTTGATTGATTCAGAGCTATTTTAGAACTGAAAATCTGCATTTTCTCTGTTGTATTCGGCTATGACAGTGCAGTTTGTTAAAACTTCATTTTTCAACATTGTTTATGCATTTTTGGACATATGAAAACCCTTTCGAGGAGTATGCTAAGACGAAAGGTTCTTTTGAGCATTTGAAAATATAGCAATTTTGCTATGTGATATTTGTTAATTTCGGTTGATGACCTTTACAATTATTGTGGAAATCTGGGTTTTGCCCTCAGATGAGAACCATGATCATCCTATCGGTTAGTACCCTGAAGATGGGAAAGTAGTTAGTCATACTTGACCGAAGCCATGTCAGAAGGATCTTGCGGGGCGCGTGGAGATCACCCAGGTTGTATAGTTTTTTGTAGCATGATCAGATTAGAGGGTTGTATAGGGTTTAGCTGTCTTTCTTTTGTGGATGTATGTATTTCAATTTGAAAGATTGTACCTATACCTCATGTTGTCATCTTGACTTTTATTTTGATGGGTCCTTGTACCATTTTTTGATACGACGTGGGGAAGTTAAAATTCTTGGGGCAATGTTTTTGTACAGGTGTCTCCCGAGAATACTCCAGGGGTATGAGCTATGTCTCATAGGTCTCATAACCCCGGTGTATTTTGTCGTGTAAATACTTTGGGTTTGTATTTCAAAAACTATTTCCGCTGCTTGTAAATATTGTTGCCTTTTGTCGTTATGTTACGACTTAAATATTTCATCCAAAAGTATTTTCTTTGTTTTTTTTTAAAAAAAATACACTCGTGCTATTAGAAATCGGGGTGTTACATTGTGGTATCAGAGCCTTGGTTTGGATTTCTTGGGGGATGTGGAGTTTTGGTTTTAGATTGTAGGTCAACCTGTAGGTTGAGAGTTGTTATCTGATCATGCGTAGGGTTAAGTTGTCTAAGTGTCATGTCCAGTGTAGTTCTTACGTATTGATGTAGTCAGAAATTATTTTTGGAATTATTCCAAGGGGTGTTGAAATTTCTTCTTGATGTTTGCTTTGAGGAAACAACACCTCCAAGAAGGAAAGACGCTGCAAGAGTGAACGTTAATAGGGATGATCAAATGGTTAAAGCTATGAATAACATGGATGTTTCTGTTGTTGCACAAACAACTGCATAAACTCTGCGAGATCTAGAGAAGAGGGAAATAGAGATATGTGCTGCTGCGTCAAGGGGATTAGAAGATTTTCGTCGTTACCATCCTCCAAAGTTCAGGGGTAATGAGAACTCAGAAAAAGTTGATCAATGGATTCACGAAGTGGAAAATATCTTCGAGATGACGGATTGTCAGGCAGAGTTGAAGCGAATCATGACGACATGAAAATTATGAAATGGTTCCAAGGATACATAAGCTATGTGTTGGTGTTAACTCGAAGATGATGAGAATGGATGGATTAACATTAGACTAATAAGAGATTTCAAATAAAGATCTAAGTGGAGGACTTTTGTTAAGAAAAGTATTAGATGTTTTCCTGGTAGATTTCAGGATGAGACTAGATGAAGTTTGATAATTGTCAAAGAGAAGTGAACATCATGAAATGGTTGAGAAGACGAGGCTTCCTTTTGGAATAGTATTTGGTGCTTAGGTGTCTAGGAAGAGGCTTGTATTAAAGTTAAGGGGCACCACACATTAGGGGTGAATACCACCTTGGTTAAGAAAATGACGCTTTGAGGAATAGTCAATACCTTGAGGGGTAAGGTCGAGCATTCGAGTTAAACTAGAGTCATAATTTAGATTG
>NC_021167.2:16619648-16620261 GCF_000331145.2 Cicer arietinum | reverse complement strand
ATTTCAAGTAAAGATCTAAGTGGAGGACTTTTGTAAGAAAAGTATTAGATTTTTTCCTGGTAGATTTCACGATGAAACTAGATGAAGTTTGATAACTGTCAAAGATATGTGAACATCATGAAATTGTTGAGAAGGGCTTCCTTTTGGAATATTATTTGGTGTTTAGGTGTCTAGGAAGAGGCTTGTATTGAAGTTAAGGGGCACCGCACGTTATGGGGTATATACCACCTTGGTTAAGAAAATGACGCTTTGAGGAATAGTCAATACCTTGAGGGGTAAGGTCGAGCATTCGAGTTAAACTAGAGTCATAATTTAGATTGTTAAGTATGAATCTCATGACGATTATAAGAGGGAGAATATATATTTCTTTGATAAGTGAAAAACATCGGTGTGGTTTAGGAGATGGTAAGTATGGATAGTGATTTTAAGTGAAACTATAGACGCGTAAGTGTGAATTTTGGGTGAAGTCTGGATAAACATAATGAGTTAAGCCTTGATGTATTGAACCATATGTCACTATTAAGTGGAATTGGAAGTATAGAGTACGAGAATACTTAGAGATTGTAGCAAAGTAAGCTTATTAAAGGATGGTAAACATTTGGAGAATGTGTAT
>NC_021167.2:16616996-16619336 GCF_000331145.2 Cicer arietinum | reverse complement strand
TCAATGATGAAAAAGACCTGGTATTGTATCTTAAGATGAAATGGATGAAATTAGACGGTGTGATGAGTATTTGGAGATTCCGAGGATCAGTATAATCTTATTTAATGGTAGAAATTGAAAAAGAAGAAATGTAACAAATGATTTATGGTTTAGTTGTTGGTCTTGAGCAATCAAGCGTTAAGATTTAAAATGAGTGTTTCAGTGACTAGATGGACGATGAAAAATATGTAGATCTTTGAGATATTTTACTGCAAAGTTTCGAGGACGCGGTTTATAGCTAATTAATTCTTAGTAAGTGCTTATTGGGAATAGTTGAGAAATCGTTCTTTACGACGTTTGATTGTTAGGATTCTTTCAATTTGTACCTCGGTGAAGGTTGGGAATGAATAAGAATCCAACAAGTGAACCAAATTTTGAAAAATGTGCGAAGAAAACTTGTCAGAACAGCACATGGAGATGCAGCTTATGACGATTAAGGATTTATGAAAGGAATTATTTCACTCGTAATTTAGATATTGTTATTATAAAGGAATGTGAATTATACAAAGGCACTAATTGAGTGTATGTCATGGGGGTTGTTATTGTGTTCGCCAATCAACAGAGTTTAATGTTTGGGTGATAGGGAATAATTGAGCATGAAATGGAAAAGTTTGGTGGGAATTAGTAAGGCTTGATTTATTGAAATCACAATAATGAAGATGTATCAAGATTCAAGGTAGAAATTTAAGATTTGTATAAATGGAAAAGTGATTGAGTGAATACAATATCTTTGACCTGTCATAATGAAAAGATAATCATCAAGCTGCAAATAAAGGACGTGGCCGAATTGAGAAGTATCAGAATGAATGTTGGTAGTAGATGTAGCAAAATTATTTTCGGGTTTCTCCAGAATTGTGACGTATGTAGGAAATGGACTAGTGAAGCGTAAATTTAAAGTGTTGGGCGTGAGACAAATGTAGGTCGTAATTAGTGAATGAAATTCAAGTTGGATTTTTGTTGGAGACGTGACTCTTGAAATGAAGTACTAAATTAGAAGGAAGTTTGGGTATCTTGAGCAGTATAGTTTTGGCATGTTATCGAAAAAATTTGAGGAAGCTTAGATCACCAAGCAGATGTGGGGATGAAACTATTAGAGTTATAATTAGAACAACATACGGATAAGAGCACTATGGTTTGGCGTAGTTGTGCGACTATAGAGAAATCGAGGATTTGTGGACCATGGAGACATTTAAGAGTTCTCGGCGGTAATGATTGTTTTGTGCTATGTATGTTGATGTCATACTCAGTGTTTCAGTTTGGTACCAAATGGATGATTCGTACCAAGTTGATGTATATGAGGCTATGTGACATAGCTATGGGCGATTGTACTTCATCGATAGAATCAAGGTTATAGGAAAATAAGGAAAAACTCAGTGGACCTTGAGGAGATTGTTTGACCGCTTGTGCATTAGAATAACCTTAAGTGCAAGTCGCAAAGAGCGCTAATACAGTTCGGTAAAGATAGTCTAAGCCACCATCATGGTTGTTGGCTACTTATTGACAAATTGAGGAACTGATCATCCTTAATCTCTTGTTGATAGTAAACAAAATCATGTTGAATGGAAGGAGTGAGCCTTTCCGGCTATGGTAATGTATAGAGTTAGTAAGCACCCTATGAAGAGAGGTAGGCAACACTTTCTTCGAGTGGGCCGGGTGAAACAAGTTGTGACTTGTAAGTTGAATTTGAGTACAAACCTAGAGTGGATTGTTACTCGTACTTTAAGTTTCGAGGACGAAACTTCTTTTTGGAGGGTAGTAATGTAAGACCCTTAATTTTAAATTCTAATTTATGTATTTTGAGGAATTTTGTGCTAAATTTCTGAGGCTTTTTAGCCAATTTTATGGCATTATGTGAGTTAAATACCAAAAATATCTTTTTAGAGACCCGGTTAAAATTATTCGTCGATGAATAATTTTATTTAATTACGGTGAATCTTTTGTTGAAGAAAAAAAATTATGAAAAAGTGGTTTCTGACGTGATGTGAGGTGACATACGTAATGATGATTTTTATAAAAAATATCTACATATTTGTAAATATCTAGATATTTGTTTAGATATTTATTGTTACTATTATTATTATTATTATTTTAATATATATATATATATATATATATGCATATGAAAGGCAAAAAGGAAAAGAAAACTTTTTCCTGTTTCACGTTCTCCCTCCATCTTTCTTGCATTCTCTCTCTGTTTGAAGAAACAAAAAAACCAAAGTGTTGTTGGTTTTGAGAAAAACACAAACATAAACCTCAATTTATCTACTAGATCTAAGCTTCCATTCGAGAAGTGACAGAAGG
>NC_021167.2:16594751-16616241 GCF_000331145.2 Cicer arietinum | reverse complement strand
AGTGTTAAATGAGTATTAAAAATGGGGAATCTTTTAATAGCTGCATTTACTTAATGATTATGGTGAAAAGAGTTAGAATATGCTCATGCATTTCATAGTACATGGTGACCGCGATGGAGCCATGGTGATCTGTGAGCGATTGCACTCTAGAAAATCGTGTTGGTCTGTGAGAGACTGCACGCTAGTAAATTGTGCTGGTCTGTGAGCGACTGCACTCTTGTATGTCGTGCTGGTCTATGAGAGACTGCACGCTAGTAAATCGTGCTGATCTGTTAGAGATTGCACCTTGGTAATTAGTACTGGTCTGTGAGAGGCTGTACAATTATGATTTACGCCCTTCGAGGAGGGTTTTGGTTTGGAATTATGGAATCATGCATTTTGGCATATACGCATTGCATTAGAGTATTTGCCATGCGAGTTATGTTTGTTATACTATGATGATTGTATATACATATTCGGTTGTTGTTGTGATTTACCGTAATTGCTTTGAGGTGTGAAGTTAGGTTGATTAAGTTTTGATGTAATTATGTGTTCATAATTGATTTAATGAATATTCGAAGTGTTGATTGATTCAGAGCTATTTTAGAACTGAAAATCTGCATTTTCTCTGTTGTATTCGGCTATGACAGTGCAGTTTGTTAAAACTTCATTTTTCAACATTGTTTATGCATTTTTGGACATATGAAAACCCTTTCGAGGAGTATGCTAAGACGAAAGGTTCTTTTGAGCATTTGAAAATATAAGAATTTTCCTTTGTGATATTTGTTAATTTCGGTTGATGACCTTTACAATTATTGTGGAAATCTGGGCTTTGCCCTCAGATGAGAACCATGATCATCCTATCGGTTAGTACCCTGGAGATGGGAAAGTAGTTAGTCATACCTGACCGAAGCTATGTCAGAAGGATCTTGCGGGGGGCGTGGAGATCACCCAGGTTGTATAGTTTTTTGTAGCATGATCAGATTAGAGGGTTGTATAGGGTTTAACTGTCTTTCTTTTGTGGATGTATGTATTTCAATTTGAAAGACTGTACGTATACCTCATGTTGTCAGCTTGACTTTTATTTTGATGGGTCCTTGTACCATTTTTTGATACGACGTGGGGAAGTTAAAATTCTTGGGGCAGTGTTTTTGTACAGGTGTCTGCCGAGAATACTCCAGGGGTATGAGCTATGTCTGATAGGTCTCATAACCCCGGTGTATTTTGTCGTGTAAATACTTTGGGTTTGTATTTCAAAAACTATTTCCGCTGCTTGTAAATATTGTTGGCTTTTGTCGTTATGTTACGACTTAAATATTTCATCCAAAAGTATTTTCTTTGTTTTTTTTTTAAAAAAAGCATACACTCGTGCTGCTAAAAATCGGGGTGTTACATGTATGCTCCAGGTTTATATCTGAGATATATGCACAAGTAATAAAAGGACCATGAATTATTGTCAATGATGGATAATACAAAAGCTACATATCAACATTCTTCACAAAGCAGAAAAAAATAAGAATGTTCAATCAAGAACATTCTTGTTTCAAGTCTGAGTTGTCATAAGCCTCATTAAAGCCTATAAAAGAAACTCCAAGTTCAAGGAAAAATCAAAGTTTCAAATGCAAAACAATTCATCAATTACTTACAATCATACTCGAAAGTCTCTCACTCACATACATATAATCAGTTCTGTTTTTCTCATTTGATTACTAGAATCATTTTATTGTATTTCTATGTCAAAAGAATCTAAATTCAAACAATTGTTGAGCTTTGAACTAGTGGTGTAAAAACCGAGAACGTTATCTGTTTTAATACTTAGTGAAAATCTCACAAACTGTGAGGACTGGATCTAACCTGGATTGGGTGAACCAAGACAAATCTATGCGTGATTTCTCTCCCATTATCTATATTTATTTATAGTTTTTTTATTATTGAATTAAATAGATAAGTTAAATTGTGTATTTCTTACTAACCAAGAACGTTCTCCGTTTTCTGTTTTCATAACCAAGAACATTATCTGTTTTATGTTTTCACAACCAAGATTAATCTTGAGTTAAAATCTTTAAGTTTTAATAGGAAATTTTAAAACGGTGAATGTACAATTCAATCCCCCTTCCCTGTAAATTGACATTGCTACTTCAATATACATCGGAACTCTATCTCTAAAATATTAACACCTAAACAATGTTAGAGAAAAAGGTCTAGAAGAAAAATGTCAAAAGCTAAATACATTATAGAAGGAGGATCTTCAAACAGACTACCTTACTTTGATGACACAAATTATTACTTCTGGAAGAATAAGATACAACTATTTCTGAAATCACAAGATACAGGAATGTGGCGTATCATAACAGAAGGAAATTTCATTCCAAGAGTAAACCAAGCTGATCCAACATCAGATGAAAAAAGACAAGCAAACTGGACAACTGAAGATAAAAATAAGGTACTTCTAAATTCTAAATCTCAATTATTTTTATCTTGTGCTTTAAGTAGCGAAGAAAGCGAAAGAGTTGATAAATGCAACACTGCTAAAGAAGTATTGGACACACTACAAACCCATCACGAAGGAACAAGTCATATGAAAGAAACAAGGATTGACATAGGCATAAGAAAATTTGAACTATTTGAAATTAATGAAGGAGAAACCATTGATGAGATGTTCTCGAGGTTTACAACCATTGTAAATGAAATGCGTTCATTAGGGAAAGCATACTCATTACAAGATAGATTTAGAAAGATCATGATAGAGCCAGGCCAAGAGTCTTGAAGTGCTTGCGTTGGAAGAACTAATTGGAACTTTAAGAGAACATGAAGTGTTGTTACAAGAAGACTAACCAATCAAGAAAGGAAAAGCAATAACCTTAAAAGCATCCCAAGAAAGTGCACCATTACAAACATATGAAGACTCAGAAGAAATTGGATATGAAGATGCTGATGAAGAAATAACCCTTCTTACTAGAAGGATTCAAAGGATGGTGAGAATAAGAGACCAGGTCATGAAAGGATTCCCAAACAAAAAAGAAAATCCCGAAATGGAAGTAGACAAGAGAAAAATCCTATGTTTTGGATGTAATAAATTAGGACATTACAAAGTTGAATGTCCCTTAAGTAAAAAAGCACAGATAAAGTTTCCCTTCAAGAAGAAATCAATGATGGTTACATGGGATGATTCAGATGAATCTAATACAAAAGAAGGTGAAGATGCAAATATATACTTAATGGAAAACGCAGAGTAAGATCAGGTAACAAATTCTGAACTTTGTCCTTTGTGTGAACAAATGGAAAAACAATTTGATAATTTGCTAAATGATTGAAATTCTCTTGTAAAAAAATGTGGCTCTTTAAAATAATAGTTTCACAAAGAGAAATAAGAGAAAGAGAAATCTCATGCTATGGATAATGAACTTAAAAAGATCATTCAAGATCTGAAATAATCTCAGTTAAAAGTTTTAAAGTGAAAAGACAAGAAAATCAAGAATGTTCTGCAATGCAAAAAGAGAACGTTATCCTCAAAACTGAAGTTGAATTTCTTAAAAAAGACTTATCAAATTTTATTAAAGCTACTGAAACATTTCAAAAAAAATCATGGGATCTCAAGAAGGAATATTTGATAAAGCTGATCTTGGTTTTGATAAAACTCAAAAAACAAAAATGTATGAAAACTTCTTTCTCCCTAAAAGAAAAGAGGACAAATGCAAAATCAATGTTCATATTTCAGTAAAATTGGAAATCCCAAATTTGCATGTTATTTTAAGAAAAAAGGAAAAAATTGAAAACAAAAGAATTTTTAGAAATGAAGAACGTTCTGGAACAAAACAGAACCATCTGAAATTTTATCAGAACCAGCTACGAAGATATTTAAAACTCATATTTTCAAACCTTCTCAACCAACAACAAACTGTTCTTATTGTTAAAAGTTTGGACACTATGAATCCACCTATTTTGTTAAAAAATGATCAAGCTTTAAAACTAACTATCAAGAACTCAAAACCAAGTGGGTACCTAAAATGAATATAATACCTCATGCAGGTTGGATCTCAAAGTGTCAAGAAAAATCCATGAGTTTTGGACAGTGACTGCTCAACACATATGGTAGGTGATAAAAACTGCTTCATGTCGTTTGTCAAGAAAGATGGAGATTCTGTAACTTTTGGGAACAATAATCAAGCTCAAATTAAAGGTAAATGAACCATTGGTAAGAAAAATTATGCTCAAATAACTGATGTTCAATATGTGGAAGGATTGAAACATAATCTCTTAAGCATAAGTCAACTATGTGACAATGGTTTTGAAGTTATTTTCAATCCTAACCTATGTGAAGTCATAAAAACAAATTCTGAGGAAGTTCTTTTCTCTTGAACTAGAAAGAAAAATCAATATGTATTATATCTTGAGGAATTACCCGATGAATCATGTTTTATGTCCATCGATAAAGACAAATAGATTTGGCATAAGTGAATAGGTCATATAAGCATGAAAACAATTTCAAAAATTTCAAAATTAGATTTTGTTAGAGGCTTGCCTAAATTGAATTTTGATAAAGATAAAGTATGTGAAACATGTGTAAAAGGAAAGAAAGTCAAAAGTAGCTTTCATTCAAAGGATTTCATATGCACAAACAGAATTATTGAACTGTTTCACATAGATCTTTTTGGCCCCATCAAAACAACAAGTTTAGGAGGAATGAAATATTGTTTTGTTGTTGTTGATGATTTTTCTCGATACATTTGGGGTTCTTTTCTTAAAACAAAAGACGATGCATTTGATGCCTTCAAAATCTTTTGTAAAAAGTTTCAAAATGAAAAAGATTTTAACATCGTTTCTGTAAGAAGTGATCATGAAGGGAAATTTATAAATGCATCTTTCAAAACCTTCTTTGATGAACTTGGTATTTCTGAGAATCTATCTTGTACGAGAACTCCTCGACAAAATGGAGTTGTTGAACAAAAAAATAGAACACTACAAGAAATGGCAAGAACAATCTTTGAAGAATCTAATGCTGAAAAGTAGTTTTGGGCTGAAGCTATCAACATTTCATGGTACATCTTAAACCGTGTAACAATAAGAAAAATTATCAACAAAACACCATACGAAATCTGGAAAAACAGAAAGCCTAACATCTCATATTTTCATATTTTTGGATGTTATTGTTACATTTTAAACAACAAAAAGAACCTTAGAAATTTGATGCAAAATCACACAATGCTATCTTTTTGGGTTACTCAAATGATTCTAAAGGATATCGAGTTTTCAATTGAAGAGCTAAAATCGTTGAAATCAGTATGCATATATTGTTTGATGAATTTGATGATCTTGACTTAAGTAAAAAAGATTATGAAGAGGAAGAACATTTTGGACAACAACAACAGACTGTTTCCCAGGAAACCGAGATTGATAAACAATCTCTGTTTCATACTCCTCCTAAAAGCTAGAGAACAATAAGTGATCATTTTCAAAATCAAATCATTGGAGATAGAGTTGATGGGGTTAGAACCAAAATGTCATTCAGGGATGATATAACTAACAACATGACAATGATCTCCCAAATAAAACCAAAATCAATCAAAGAAGCCATAGTTGATCAATCTTGAATAGATGCGATGAAGGAAGAACTTATTCAGTTTGAAAAGAATGAAGTTTGGAACCTTGTACCGGATCCACAAGATCAAACTATCATTGGAACAAGATGGGTCTTTAGAAATAAGCTGAATGAAGAAGTTAAAGTTATAAGAAACAAACCAAGATTGGTTGCCCAAGGGCACAATCAAGAAGAATGTATTGACTGTAAGAACAGAAGTGCGCCTAAGAGTGGGGGTGAATTAGGTGTTTAGAAATTTTCTTGTTTTTAGAGATTTACTGTTTGATTTTTCTGATTTAAGATAGTGTATGGAAAAGATAAATGGCAAACAAATAAATAACACAAAGATATTGTCCTGGTTCCCCTTATAACCAAGGGTACATCCAGTCCTCTTGCACACCACAAGATATTTTCCACTATTGTTAGAATAAGTACAAGTCCCACCCTAGGACCTTTGTTACAAACTCCTAACAATCACCTTAAGATAGCACACCACTATCTTAGTTTACAAAACTTGAAGAAAGAACACCATTTTCCTCAATTTACAACACTTGAAGAAAGTACACCACTTTCTTCAATTTACAACACTTGAATGGTTTAACAATATTGATTTTGAATTAGATCAATATGATATAATAGGTGATGTACAATGATAACAATCCAATATAATTTCAAGTACACTAGAGAACTTTTCTCAATGATATGAAAATGTAAAATCTGCACTTGAAATATAAAAGTGAAACTTTGTTTAAATCAAAACATTTTAGAAAGTTTGTTCAAGGTTTGGTTATAGGATTGGTTATGTTTGATCTGAAGTTATGGTGTATTTATACTCCATAAACATCTCTTCAGATTCATGGCCATTGATCCAAGAGGTTTGATGAAGAAATGCAATGATCCGGAACCGTTTCAGAATTGAAAAATTGCATTGTTTCCAGGTGTATTCGAATACAGCTTGTGTGTAGTCGAATACACATCCTTTTAACTTTCAGTTTTATTTGAATTTTGAAGCTGGTACTCGAATACACATTCTTGTATTTGAATACAGATGTTTGAAGATGTTCAGATTTAGCTACTGACTTGTCTGTATTCGACTACAACATGTTGTATTCGAATACAACATTGTATTTTGCCAAAAATATTATTTTCAAACATTATTTATATATTTTTACTTTTTGAAAATCCTTTTGATGCATATTCTAAAATGAAAGGTTCTCATGTGCATTTGAAATATACGAATATTAGATTGCATCATGTACCTTTACATTATTAACTTCTAGCATATTTTCTCATAGTTGTCTTTGATGTTTGACTTCTTTTTGAGCTTGCAACTTGATCACTTTCCTTGGTCTTTGTCTTCATCAAAAACATGTAATTTACATTGACTACGATGAAACATTTGCCCTAGTTGCAAGGTTAGAAGCTATAAGAATTCATCTTGCATATGCATCTCATAAACTTATCAAACTTTTTCAAATGGATATTAAAAGTGCATTTTAAAATGAACAAGTTTATGTACGTCAACCCCCTGGTTTTGAAGATTAGTCAAAACCAAATCATGTTTTCGGACATACCAAACCTATATATGAATTAAAAACAAGCACCAAGAACATGGTATGAAAGATTAAGTTCTTTTTTAATCAAAAATTGATTTTCTAGAGGAAAAATTGACACTACACTCTTTACGAAAACTGATAAAAATGATTTACTTATTGTTCAAGTGTATTTTGATGATATTATCTTTGGATCAACTAATGAGAAAATGTGTGATGCTTTTTCGAAACTCATGTAACATGAATTTGAAATGAGTATCATGGGAGAATTGAGGTATTTTCTTGGCTTGCCAATTAAGCAACATAAAGATGACATTTTTATATGTCAAGAAAAATACATTAAAGATATTTTATCAAAATATAAAATGAACGAAGCTAAAATCATGACTACTCTCATGCATTCATCCTCCTCATTAGACAAAGATGAAAATGGAAAATCCAGTTTTGAAAAAGAATACATTGAAGTAGCAATGTCGATTTACAAGGAATGGAGTTTGAGTTGTAAATGTTCTTATTTAAAAATTCCTGAAAAAACTTAAGGTTTTAACTTAAGAATGATCTTGGTTAAGAGATTAGAAAACGGAGAATCAGAAATTCCTGAAAGAACGTACTTGGTTAGATTAAAATCAGAAATTCAGTTTATATTTTTAACTTAAATGATTACTGAGGCTTAATAAACAAGGAGATATGAGAAAGAATACCACACACAAATGTATCCTGGTTCACCCAACTTGGGCTACGTCCAGTGCGCATAACTGTGAGATTTTCCACTAAGCGTTTAAAACAAAGAACTTTCTTGGTTTTATAGCACCTAGCTCAGATCAACTTTGATTTGTTACAAACTTAATTTCTTTCCACCCAAAAAGAGATTAATCAGGTCACCTATACTAAACTCTTATAGTTCGAGGCTTACAATAATGATGAGATTGTTTTTGACAGAATCTGAGATGTCTCAATTCTTGTTTGAGATTCGATTCCTTACAAAGAATTCAATACAATAACAAAAGAGTATTGAAATATAATCAGAACTGATTCTTTCTTGAGAAAGTGAGAATTTCAAGTAAGTGAATGTGAATGATTTAATGAGACTTGTTAGCACTTGAACTTCTACAATTTTCCTGAGTATTGGCCTTCCTTTTGTAGGCGTTTTAGAGCAATTAATAATGGTCGAAAGAGCTGTTGGTAGTTCTTTGTCTGTTTTGACCAAAACCAAATACAAATATTTCAGCCTTTTGAATACTTTTGAACTCTATTGACAGGGTTGATTTATTTGTTCTTGATCATATTTCTCTTGTGTTTAATGATCATTTGTACTTCAGATATATTTGTTGATATCTTTGCTTCGATCTGGAATTTTGATTATGTCAAAACAGATTGGAGAATGATGATGAACTTCTGCAGAATTTTAATGAAAGTTCTGGAGATTAATAATCAATCTGGAGTTCTAGTCTTTTAACTTTCTGAAGATTGATGATCAATCTGGAGGTTCAGTCTTGATCATTCTGGATGTCTTCTTGACTAGTATGGATGTCTTGTACAATTTGAGATCGTTTTATTCTCTTGACAGTCAAGCTGGAGAAGGTTCAAACATTTTTGAACTTGCTTGATTCATGACCATTTCTCTTTGTGATTTGAATGGTTTCTTTGATTAGCATGGATCCTACTTGGTCCTTGTCAAGTACTGATAACATAAGTGTAAATTCCAGAGGCAAAATCTTCTTTGAACTAGTAGAGATTGATTGATCTTTAGGTTGTGATGATCGTTCTTGATCCTGGAGAACATTCTCCGTTTTCACAGATTTTGTCCAGAACGTTCTCCTTTCTTACTTGTTTAGTTTTTATCTTTTATTGCTAATTTATTTGCTTTGCTTGTTTCCTATCTTTGAATTAATCCACTCAAAAGCACAGGTTAAATTAACATAACATTTAGAATCATAATTAACATTCTTAATTAACCTTTGTTTATTTTCATCAAAACTTAATTTGAGAGTTTGTCTTAACATACAGGGGAATGATAGGTTCTTTGCTTTATTTAACTGCTAGTAGACCTGACATTGTGTTTGCAGTAGGATTATGTGCTAGACTTCAATCCACACCAAAATAATCTAATTTATCTACTGTAAAAAGAATTTTTCAATATCTTGTTGGTACTACTGATCTTGACCTTTGGCATATAAAAGTTCTCATTTGGATCATGTAGCTTACTGCGATGATGATTATGCTGGAGACAAGATTGAAAGAAAAAGCACAGCTGGTGCATGTCAGTTTCTAGGAGAGGCATTAATAAATTGGTTGTGCAGAAAGCAAAATAAAATTGCTTTATCGACAACCAAAGCTGAATATGTCTCAGGTGCAAACTGTTGTTCTCAAGTTCTCTGGATAAAAAATCAACTTGAAGACTTCTTTGTAAGTTATTCAAACATCTCAGTTTACTGTGATAATACTAGTGCTATAAATCTTTCAAAGAATCCTATTCAACATTCAAGATCCAAGCACATTAAGATAAAACATCATTTTATATCGTGATCATGTAAATAAAAAGAAAGTTGAATTAATCTTTGTAGATACTCAAAAACAACTTGCTGACATTTTTACAAACCTCTTGTAGAGGAAAGTTTTAATTTTATCAAAGAAAAACTGAGAATTATCAAAAAGTCAGTCAGTTTGCATTAATTTTTTTTTTTTTTTGAAACCAAGAAGGTTTTTGGTTTGTTTCAATAATTATGCGTTTTTCTTTCATCATTCTTCGTTTCTCTTCACAAAATCAACAAAAGCGCCTTTTTGTGTGGCATTAATTACAAGTGTTCCCTTGTCTGCAAAAGCAACTGTCGCGTTGTAAACCTCAACCCCTATTTTTCTTTTTTCCAATAACCATCTGTCACTTCACCTTTCCTCCACAAAAGCAAAATTTCTACAACTCCTCCACTTCCACACGCACAAAAAATACAACTTCATCATCACGATTTTTCATCTTCTCCAAAAATACAACTTCATCTTCTCCAAAACTCAAAATCGTTTCTGCAAAAATCTCAACAATGGCTCGTACAAAAATGTCTGCTAAGAAGAACCCTTGTCCCAACACACCCTCATCTTCATTATCTCCACCATCTTCTCCGTTCCTCAATCGTTCACCTTCACCACCACCTAGACCCACTCCTCCAGAAGAATCATCAGAAAACACATTCTCAGACTATTTGTCCTCATCCCCAGACTCAAACCATAATCCTATTTCTCTAAATCCGTTATCAATCGTACTTCCCCCTCTCTTCCAAAGCCCAACTCCTAATCTTTGTGAAATTCCTCCGCATTTACGAAAACCTAATGCCGCCCAAAGAAGGTTCATGCGTGTATTGGCAGGAATAAGAACATCTACAACTAAACGCTCTGATCCTACTGTATACACCATTTCTGATAGTGATGATTCCGAGCATGATGTTCCCCCCCAAACCTACTCAAACATCTCCTCAAACTGAACCTTCTCAATCAACTCCCTACATCAGAAAAAGAAATTTATCAAAGAAATTTTTACATCTTCAAAACCCTCAACTACTTCAAAATCCTCATCCTCCTCTCAAAAAATAACCACTTCGAAACCCACAACCCTAAAAACGAAAACAACTATAACCCTATCCCAATACTTGGCTAAAAAAAACTAAAAAAATTCCCAAAAACTCAAAAAACCTTATTGTTCTCGAACCCAAGAACATTTCCCTAAAAAACCTGCTTCATGGGAATGTTCTCCATCTAGAACTCTTTCACCAGAACATTCTCCACAAAACACTATTCCTCAAGAATGTTCTTGCCCCCCCACCCCCTCCCCCGCCCCCACTGAATCAAATCCCATCCCATTTGGACCCAAACTCCGCATTCCACCACTCATTCCTTCCTTCCAAAATACAAAGATGTATGAAGAAAAATCAGCTGAAAGATCCATTGGTATGGTAGAGTTTTATGCTTGACAATCTGACAGTTGAAGGCCAACTCTATCAAACACCACACTGGTGTCCTAAGTTGGACTCCATTCCTTCAAATATCTAAATGTTTTTACCTTGATGTGGTGATGGCATTTTATTGCAAAGCCCAAACTTTTCCTAAGAAATCACTTCTAGTGACTAATCTCAAAAGCATTGAGATAAGACTAACCCCTAATATCCTTGCATCTATTCTTGATATTCCAAATGATGGTCCTATTGTTTTTGGAAAGAATTGGTACTCAGTTCTGAACCTAAACAAAAAGGAAGTTATTTCTAATTTGTTCCAAGTGGGCTGAAAAGATTACCTCAACACATCTCTCAAGCCCCTTTCTAATGTGTTCAACAACATCAATCAACACTCCATCTTGCCTCATTGTGGGAGTCACGAGTACGTCTCCGACAATGACGCATTGATCATCTATCACCTCCTCAATTGCAAGAGAATTAATCTTCCACACATCAGTATTCAGAACATGATCGCTGCCACCAATAAGGATTATAAGAGAAACATTGTCCCGTATGGCATGGTTCTCACAAAAATCTTTAGGTATTTCAACATTCCTTTATCATCTAAAACATCTACTATCAAGATATCCAAGTTTTCTTCCAAAAATATTTCCCACATGAAAAACAATCTTCTACTCGAAACATTCCAAAATTTGTGATGACCTCCACCATAAATAAATGCAAACGATCGGCCCGACAACCTGATGCGACCTCTATTCCAGAAGAACATTCTCCACCACATCCAACCACTACTCAAGAACAATCTCCATCAAATCCCAACATCACCACTGCTCTAGAACATTCTCCAACAAATCCCAAAAACATCACTGCTCAAGAATGTTCTCCACCCTGTACATCTTCCACTATTTCTCCTCAAGAACATTCTTCACCTCCAACAAACATTCTCCATTTTCCCTATATTCCACCTAGCATACCCTTATCATTTGACCACACAACCACTGAGGTTCCTGCCTTCCACCACACCTTTAATCCACTTCTTTAGAGTGACATGTGCTCTCAACTCCCCTTCCATCCTACTTCACTCATGCCACATGCCTTCGTCTCCCCTCAAAAAACCAATTCATCTATTTTTGGCATAAGTCAGTTTTTGGTTTTTCTTGACACCCATGGCTCGTCTATCCATGCTCCCAAATCCCTAGCAACTGCCTTTCCTACCATTGCCACTTCTTTTGCCACATTATCATCCTTTTGCACTGCCACTGCCCCCACACACAACACTTTACCATGTACACCTAAGGATGAATCCTAACGCCCTGCCAAACGTCCCAGAGTTGAGAAGGACTTAACCAACAAAACAATCCTAGCTTCCCTCCAAATAATCATGGCACGAGAAGCGTATCAGGATAAAAAGTATGCCATTTTGCGGGATTGGATGGCAACTCAGCTTGCTCTCAAGCTAGGAATTGATCATCCTCAAATACATCCTCCCCCCTCCTTCCTAGTTGTTCCAAATTCGTCATATCTTCATCATCTGAGGGATCTTCTCTGTCTCTTTCTAAATAGGAGTCCTTTGCCATTTTTCGCCCACTCCTTTTTGCCTTGAAAAAAAGGGAGAATTACTTTAGATTTTATGTAATCAGATATGTACTCAGAAGTCTTTTTGTAAATTGAACTTCGTTATTTTTTCCTTGCTTAAATCATCTGTATCATTCATTTTAATACATCAATGAAATTTATGTTGGTTCAAAAATGTATAGCGCATTATGAGGGGGAAGCTTTTAAGCTCTTTATGATTAAAATTAGAATCAAAATTAAAATCTTAAATAAGATGTTTGTCATCATCAAAAAGGGTGAGATTGTTAAGACAAAACCTCAAATTAGCGTTTTGATGTAAACAAGCAAAGGTTAATTAAAAATTCTAATTAGGATTCTAAATGATATGTTAATTTAACACGTTTTTGTTAGTGTGATAATCAAAGATAGGTACTAAACATTACAAGCAAAATCACATTTAAAAAGGAAGCAAAAATACATAGACAAAACGGAGAACGTTCTTGACAGAAGTCTGGAAAACGAAGAACGTTCTCCCCAGTTTTGAAATTAACAAGAACAAATGATCTCCTCTGTTGAAGAAAGAATTGCTCCTAGATTTTACAATCATGTTATTAGTAATCTTTAAGGAAAATACATGGTTCATCTCAGCAAAAGAATCACTCCAAAATGCAAAGCATAAAAGCTATGGTTCATGATGAATCAAGCAAGATTATTCTCCATATTCAAGAATGATAATTCTTTAGTTTGATTGGCAAGATCGAAGAACGTTCTTGAAGTGTATATTTTTGCTTTATATCTGAGATATATGCACAAGTAATAAAAGGATCATGAATGACTGTCAATGATGGATAATACAAAAGGTACAGATCAACATTCTTCATAAAGTGGAAAAGTGAAGAATGTTCTGTCAAGAACATTCTTGTTTCAAGTCTAATTTTATCCACAAGCTTGCACTTGACAGTTGGACGATTTCCAACGGTCATATGAGTTGTCATTAGCCTCATTGAAGCCTATAAAAGGAACTACAAGCTCAAGGAAAAATCAGAGTTTCAAGTGCAAAGCAATTCATCACTTACTTATAATCATACTCGAAAGTCTCTCGCTCACATACATAGAATAAGTTCTGTTTTTCTTATTTGATTCCTAGAATCATTCGATTGTATTTCTCTATCAAAATAATCTAAACTCAAACAAGTGTTGAGCTTTCTTAGATTCTGACAAAATTATTTAAATCATTATCGTGTAAACTCAAGACTATAGTATTGAATATAGCTTGAGTAGTTTCTAGAAAATCTTTTTATGATAAAAGGTAAAGTGTAAACATCCTCTCAAAAGGTTGAAAGGTAGTCTATTGAATTCATTTCCGGGTAGAAAGGTAGAGTTGTGTAAAAGATCAAGGTTGATCTGAATGGGTGGTGTAAAAATCAAGAACGTTCTCTGTTTGAGCATTTAGTGGAAAAGTCTCACAAACTGTGAGGACTGGACGTAATTCGGATTTGGTGAACCAGGATAAATCTCTGCGTGATTTCTCTCCCTTTATCTATATTTTTTTTACACTCTTTTGATTATTGAATTAAATAGATAAGTTAAATTGTGTGTTTCTTACTAACCAAGAACGTTATCTGTTTTCTGTTTTCACAACCAAAAACATTATTTGTTTTCTGTTTTTTACTAACTTGAGTTTTTTAGGGTTTAGGGTTTAGGGTTTTCACAACCAAGAATTGTGTGTTTCTTACTAACTTGAGTTTAAATCTTTAAGTTTTAACAGGAAATTTTAAAAAGATGAATTTATAATTCAAACCCCTCATTCCTTGTAAATTGACATTGCTTCTTCACCATTAACTACCATTGTGTAATTAAAAATTAATATTATTAAAAGTTATTAAAATGATCATCGTCTTTTACCACTTACTCTCAATTTAGTCCATATATTTACCTTCATTTTTACAAATTAGTCTTTACCAAAATCAACATAAAAAAAAAATCAAAAAATGACTTTAGCTATCAAGGTTATGTAACAATCTTCAAAACTTATAACTCAAATACAACATAAAAATTAGCAAAATAAAAACCATCAATTGCAAAAATATTATTTCCTCCCTCCTAAAATAATTGAGTCATTTGATCATTTCACATATATTAAGAAAAATGTCAATAAAAGAGAGAAGATACTATTTTTACCAAATTATCTTTGTTAGGTATTTGATGGATTATTAATATCATATATGCATAGTAAAAGATGTTGCATTGAAAGTGATGCAAATAATATTAATTAAAGAGTACAATTGAAAAGAAATGCATCAGAAATTGAAATAGTGAATTATTTTATGATAATTTGTTTTACAAATGGATCAATTCAGGGCGTCTTAAACATTTTGGAGTCACTGTTCTAATTTAAAAATTTAAACCTCCAATTAAAAAAAATACAAATTTAATAATTAAAAAATAAAATAAAATAAATTTTAGTCTTTATAAAATTTCAAAATGTTATTTAATCTGTATAAAAAAAGTTTCCATTTTTTTAGTTACTATTTTTTTAATTCATTTTTAATCTCTATTTTTTTTTAAAGTCTACAAAATTGATAGTTTTAATCTTAAAAAGAGTTCTAATAAAATCAAAATAGAGACTTGAATTAAATAAAAAAAATATTTAGGAATTAAACTTGAAATGTCCTAATTTTATAAGGATTAAATATATATTTAATCCAAAAAAAACTGACTCTTATTTTATTATATTATAAAATAAAATAAAAACTTGAGACTTGAGAGCTCGTTGCTATTGGACTCTATGCAAGCCCAATAATCAATCCCGAATCAATTATTTTAAAACAAAAAATGAGAAAAGTTTTGTTAAAACTATTTTAACATTAATAAATTTACTTACATATTTGAGTTACGAAACCTATTTGGTGGTGGTTTTTTCAACCAAAAATTCTATAAACTTTCATTTCAACCACTTAATGCGGCCAACCAAAGTAGACTATGGACCATTAATGATTGCTACATAGACTCAAATGCAAATCAGCACCATTTCCACTTCCGTTCTTGAAAGTTTAATAAAGTCATTTGATATTATATTCAGTTCAAAAATTGTTCCAACTTTAATTAATATCCCACTCAGATGTTGATAATTATCCATTTAAAGTGGACTTAAATTCACTTCTAAAAAGCAAACTCAAAGTATAAAAGTGTCTATATATAAAATATAAGGAATGTATTAAATATGAGAGTAACTTTATAATTAGAGGATGAGATAGTTAAATTTTGACCACACAATTATATATAATCATTGTAATTAAATGAAAAAGTCATGTGATTTTTTAAGTGATCATTTATCACTTAAATAATTCTTAATCTTGACCATATACATGCATGTCATAATTAACTATTTTATTGTGAAATTCATCTTATTTGATATGCTATATATATATATATATATATATATATATATATATTGAGGAGTGCAAACAACACACTCTTTAACACTTGATTTTTAATGGTCAAAATTTACATAAGTCTTACTATATTTTATGAGTTCCATATGAATTTAATGGGATCTCTATAGAATTTAATCAATAAAAAAAAATTTAAAAACTGTGTTAAATATTATGTTGAAAGTATTATTCATATACATTTGACCTTCTAGAAGCTTTAGTAAAAAAGAGGTAAAGTTAATTTGATAAATATTGAATTTTAAATGAAATGACCTCTCAAGGAAAAAATATGAAATGAATAATATTTAACGATTAAATTAGTTTTTAGTAAAAAAAGGTAAAGTTAATTTGATAAATATTGAATTTTAAGTGAAATGACCTCTCAAGGGAAAAAAAAATGAAATGAATAATATTTAAAGATTAAACTAGTTTTACATGTGAGAAACCAAACATTTATATTATGATTAATATTTTTATTGGAGTCACAATTTTAAGTTGTTAAATCTTAATTTAAGTCACAAATATTAATATTTTTAAGTTGAACATCTTGTTTTTAGTTCAAATTCAATACATCACAATTATATATGAATTTATGGTAATATTTACTATCATTTCTATTTATCCATTAAAAAAACAATCACACTAATATATCTCAATTGATAAATATAAAACCATTGATACACATGAATTTAAGTTCAAACTTTTATTATTTTATTTATTTATATTTAAAGTGTGTTATTTTATCCACTAAATTATTTAATAAAAAAAATTATATAATCATAATTTTAGCAAAATTAAAAATAGAGGAGTGCTCCATATTGGCATTATTTACTTTGTTTCATATGCATACTTACAATTATTAATTTAATATGCTTATAAACAAAAAACTTAATATAATAATCATTATTAACTTAATATCATAATATCATAATATCAGTATAGTTACAACGGAGGAATGAATTAGAGTAAAATTTTATAATTTTAAAAATTATTTTCAAATATTGATATAATACATAGACTAATATATTTATTTATTTATTAAAATAAACCCGTAAACTATCCGAACAAGTGGATAATACATAAGTAATCTTCCTTTCCAAAGGTGCACCAAAAGAAAGTTGCATTTTGGTTTGGCAAACATGAACAAGATAGGTACTTTCAACTTTTTCCTATACAAAAATTAAACATTTATTTTTACGTGAATTCTTTGATACCTTAAAAAAAATTAACTCATCAAATTGTCCCATAATTGTAGGAGTCGTATATTTATAGGCAAATAACATTCTAAAATTGAAGTACGTTGGATAAAATAGTAATTATGTTAATTTGTACCGTTAATCAAATTCACGTGAACTACTGCTTATGTGGCGAGCTTAGTTGTTAACCAAGTCATTGCCGCATAAGAGAGAGATTAATGTGTCCCATTTTAAAAACACGGGGTTAATTTACTCGATTTAAAAAGTAAAATTTAAACTCGTTTTTAAACTGAAACTCTATCTTCATTGTAGCTGTAACATCTTTATCTATATAATTCTTGTGTTCTTCTTCCTCCATGATTTCATATCTTTTTCTTCCAATAATTTTTATTTATATAGTCCATTCTTCTTCCTTCTCTACCTTGCTCAAATCATAGAAAATGAAAGAGCCAAGAACCACTTATCTTCCTTCCTCTAGAAATAAAAGCTTGGACTAGATGATTCTCAAATATTATTGTGAAAAAAAAGTGTTGTTAGAGTTGCTGCAAGTAACTTAAGAAGAAATTTGGAAAATAATATTTTTAATGTCTCCCATTTCGTTTCCCCATTTTCCCCATTTTCGTTTCCCTATTTCCCCCGATTTTCTTCCTCATTTTTTTTTACTATAATTTCAATGTTTGCTCAATTATTTCTCCAATTTCTTTAATTTTCTCCCCAAAATTGAGGCAGAAAGCCATACCCAAACTAAGGCACAACAAGAACAAAGAAAAACTAAAATACCATTTTGATAATTTGGATCCACTCATGTAGATCAAATGTTGTTTCAAGAGATACATGTCCAAGAAGATACATAAGGAACTAAAAAAAAGAAATGATAACTCATGAACTCTATTGCAATTTTTAATATAACTATGGAGACCAAATTGCTAGTAAGTGAACAGTTTCAACGACTGACTTATGTATATTTGTATATATCAATAAAAAGGATTTTAGTAAAAATTATATTATTATGTATACATCCATCAAATAAGGTGCAATCCAAAATTATTTATCTATATATCCGTCAAATACTGTATAGTACAAAAGAGTGTTACGTAGAATTTTATGCTTATATCTCATATTTATCGTTTTGCCAATCACACAAGAAACATATAATTCATCTTATTTTAATTTCACATATTTTAATCCTTCATAAAGAATCCACTAAATCTACCAAACTGACATCAACAGAAATACCAACCTGAATCTTGTACATTGAGTTCATGATGCATCAACACATAAAGACACATTTCATGTGAAACAATCAAAAAGGTTTTTCTTAAACACTACCACTAATAAAATGAAAGTAACACCATTCCCTTTTACTTAAGTGACCACCAAACCAGACCAAACCAAACCAAATTCATCTTCATGTACTGTTTCTTTTCTTCATTCATTATTCCCAAAATAGTTTAGTTGTCAATTAATTTTTTCAAAACTCTTCAGTTTCTAGTTTCTCTTCATTCATTATTCTTCAAAACTTCTCAAAAACCATAACTTTCTTCTTCCATGAAGACTCAAAAGTTGATTAAACTCTCCATTCTTCTAATTTTCATTCCATTTTCATTATCTTCATTCATTCCTATAAATAACTTTCTTCTCAATTGTGGATCAAACACAAATGCTTCCATTTTCAATAGACTTTTCATTGGTGATTCTACTAAACAAGATTCAATTTTTCTCTCTTCACACAAATCAATTTCACTCACCAACCAAAACCCATCTTCAAATTTACCTACTTTGTATCAAACAGCAAGAATTTTCACCAACAATGGAGGAACCTACAAATTCATCTTGAGAAAAAATGGTACCCTTTTTGCTCGTTTTCATTTCTCATCTTTTAAGGGTCATGGTTTTGATCTTAAAGATGCAAACTTTAGTGTTTTTGTTGGTGGAAAATTGGTTTTAAGAAACTTCAATTTCCATTTCAAGATTAGTAGTAATAATAATAATGATGATGATGATGTAATTATTAAAGAGTTTATTTTGAAAGTGGTGTCAAATTTTGTTGAAATTGTGTTTAGACCTGTTAATGATTCTTGTTTTGGATTTGTTAATGCTATTGAAGTGTTTTCTGTTCCTGAAGATTTTGTTGTTGATTATGGAGCTAGGTTTATTGGTCCTTATGGTGTTGTTGAGTATAAGAATCTTTCTAATCAAGTTTTAGAAACTATTCATAGGATTAATGTTGGAGGATTGAAATTAACACCTTTTAACGATACCCTTTGGAGGACTTGGATTCCTGATAAGGAATTTTTGGTTTTTAAGGATTCGGTTAAGACGGTAGTGAGCACTCACACACCGAATTATCAGAAAGGAGGCGCGACTCGAGAGATCGTGCCCGATAATGTTTACATGACTGCTCAAGAGATGAATAGGAATCAATCCATTTTAGCTTCAAAATTTAACATAACATGGAATTTTCCTGTGGAAAATGGTGGTGTTCGACATTTAGTTCGGTTGCATTTCTGCGATATTGTTAGTCCTTCGCTTAATTTGCTCTACTTTAATGTTTATATCAACAGATATTCTGCGTATAAGGACGTTGATTTGTCGTCCCTTACATTCCATACGCTTGCTTCTCCAATCTATGTTGATTTCGTTGTAGATTCTAATGATTCGGGTGTCATTCAAATAAGTGTTGGCCCTTCTGATCTTAGTAGTTCTATGAGGATAAATGCTATACTCAATGGCGCCGAGATAATGAAATTCGTCAATGTTACAGATTTAGATTCACACGTTTCTTCTCAGAAGACAAGGTTTTTGTTGGTTTTGGTGTGTTCGATTGTTGGAGGAATTGTTATTTTAGTTTTAGTTATAGCGTTTTTTCTAGTTCGTCTCAGTCGCGGAAAGAAGAAACTGAAACAAAGGACAGTTGAAAGTGTAGGATGGACGCCTTTAGGCGTGTTCGGAGGAAGTTCGCTTAGTCGAATGTCTGAAGGATATTTTGGATTGAACAAAATCCCTTTTGTTGATATAAAATTAGCAACTAACAATTTTGATAAAAGTCTAATTATAGGAGCTGGTGGATTTGGTATGGTTTACAAAGGAGTGTTGAAAGACAATGTGAAAGTTGCTGTCAAAAGAGGTATGCCAGGATCAAGACAAGGTCTACCAGAATTCCAAAGCGAGATAACAATATTATCGAAGATTCGCCATCGCCATCTTGTTTCGCTAGTTGGATTTTGCGAAGAAAATTCGGAAATGATCCTTGTCTATGAGTATGTTGAAAAAGGCCCACTCAGAAACCATTTATATGGTTCAGAAGGATTTGAACCTTTGTCGTGGAAGAGACGTCTCGAGATATGCATCGGTGCTGCTCGAGGTCTACATTATCTTCACACTGGTTTTACACAAGGAATCATCCATCGCGACATTAAATCGACCAACATTTTGCTCGACGAAAATTATGTTGCTAAGGTTGCTGATTTTGGTCTTTCAAGATCCGGACCTTGTATTGATGAAACTCATGTGAGTACAAATGTCAAAGGTAGTTTTGGTTATCTCGATCCGGAGTATTTTCGCAGGCAACAACTTACTGATAAATCAGATGTTTATTCGTTCGGAGTTGTGCTATTCGAAGTTCTTTGTGCTAGACATGCTGTTGATCCGCAACTCGATAGGGAACAAGTGAATTTAGCAGAATGGTCGCTTAAATGGCAGAAAAAAGGTATGTTAGAGCGTATCATCGATCCTTACCTCGTCGGTAAGATCAACGAAAGCTCGTTGAAGAAATTCAGCGAAACAGCTGAGAAATGTTTGGCTGAATATGGTGTTGATAGACCAAGTATGGGTGATGTGTTATGGAATTTGGAATATTCACTTCAGCTGCAAGAAAGTGATCAAGAAGTGAATGAAATAATTCATGAGAATCGTCCAAGAAGCATAAGAATAGAAAGAGATTATGACAACAATATTTATTCAGATATAAGTGCTACCAAAGTTTTTTCTCAACTAATGCATAGAGAAGGAAGATAGTCATAGGAACTTATATATTTATATTTTTGTCTATAAATTTTATTTTATTTTGTGGAATGTATAGTGATAAGCATGGACATTGATAGTTTCTTAAAAAGATTTGGACAATCTTTTTTTCTTTTTCATGTTGTGTAACTTTATCTAACAAATGTTCAGTATTTGTATTTATTGAAGAGCTGAACATTTTTTATAATTGTAACTTCATTCTCTAATGAAGTCATCTTCCACAATTATATAT
>NC_021167.2:16566040-16594550 GCF_000331145.2 Cicer arietinum | reverse complement strand
ATATATGAACGAAGATTCGTTGATTTCAAGAATAATTTTGAGATATATTTAGTTGAACAATGAACAACAAACGAATTTTTTTTATTTTAGTTTATGATTTTTACTTGCTGGGAAATTTTTAATAAATTATTAATTTTCTATGCAATGACGTGATCATGAATTAATTGAGTATATAAAATGAAATTTATTGAAATTTATTTGATTGAACAATGAACAACTAATGACAATTTTTTATTTTAACTTACGATTTTTACCTACTGTGAATTTTTAATAAATTATTAATTTTCTATGCAATGACGTGATCATGAATTAATTGAGTACGTGGAAAGAAAATTTATGACTTTTTTGCCTTTATTTTTTTTGCAAGTCATTGAATTCATTGACTTATGTATACAATAATGCCATTTACTTATTTTCTTTAGAATTTTGTTTTTGTTTTTATTTTTGAGTAGTCTTTAGACAAATTAGGGTTGAGACTTTCTCTATATATTGTAATTCATTTTAATCAAATAGAGGTTAAAAGTTCTCGAGTTTATTTTTTTGTGTTTTATTGCGTCACCTTCGAGTTTATTGATTTGTTTTGACGTCAATGTTCGACTTATTAATTAGAATCTCTATAGTCGATTGTAATGTCTTATTCCAACATATCAATCGGATATTCATCCCAATTATGGTGTCTTTTTAACATTTCTACTATTTACTAAGTCAACCTTATATTCTCATAAATAAGTAATGATATAATTTTATATTTAAAAAAGTTTAATTGACATTACTAAATAAATAATTTCAAAATTTAAAAAAATTATTACTAACTAAATAATTCTAATTTATATATTAAATACACTAAATGAATATATAACATATTATATATAAATGAAAAAATTCCCTTATAAGAAAATTATCTTTATTTTATAAATTTAAATTGATATTTTTATAATTTTGAATAGTAATTTTATTTTTAAATATTCTAACTTCATTATGTTTTAATTTTTCAAATTAAATAAAATGAAAAAAATACCCATGTGATAAAAGCTTATATATTTTACTATTTGATTTAATATCAAATTCTTTGTTTTTTAAGTTTATGTTTAGATTTTAATTTTTAATTTTTGATATTTTAAATTTTATTTTGTAAAATTAATTGAGTAGATTATTTTTCCTTTTGTTTCTAACAACTCATATTCACAGCCATGAAAATTTAGGTCTCGTATAGGGCGATTTCCTATTTTTCTGTGAAGAAATTTAAAAAAAAATTAAAACCAGTTTTTAAATTTAGATTGAATTTCAAGTTTTAATTTTAATTTTAATTTTAAGTTAATTTTGATTTTTAATTTTTTTGTCTAAAAAGATATTTTTTTAACGCATAAAAATAGTTTAAAACAAAAAAAAATGTAAAGTTAAATATATATATATTTAAAAATAATTTAATATTACTATTTTAAATTTTCGAATACATTGATTGAATTCAGTAATAATAATAGTGGATGTCAAATGTGACAATAGACAAGTGGTTAGAGTAGTATTAAATGGAGGCTAAAGTGGTAACGAGTAGTGATCGAGAATAATCAAAGTGGTGGTTGGATTGATGATCGATATTGTTAATTGAAGTGGCAATCAACATTATTGATCGAAGTGGTGGTCGACGGTAATCGTAGGAATGGTTAGATTGGTAGCCAAAATGATTGTTTGTTGAAGTGGTGGTCGAAAGTGGTCAGAGTGATGGTCAGTAGTAGTCGAAGTAATGGTCGATAGTGGTCAATAGTGGCCACAATGGTTTCGACGACGACAGTGGTCAAGGTAGTGGCATGTGATTTTTAAAACAGTGACAGTCACATGTTATAACAGTTAAAACTAAAACAAGAATTATAAAATCTAGTTTGTGATTATTTCCAAAATAAATAAAAACTCAACTTAATTTTAATTTTTCGAACATATTTTGTAACATCCCGATTTTCAAAGCGAAGGTGTATTTTTTTTCTAAAAGAAATTAAAACAAATCATAGAATTAAATAAGGTAATACCTTTGGATAAATAATTGAGTCATTATAATTTACAAGCAGCGGAAAAGTTTCTCAAAATATATGAATCCAAAGTATTTACACAACAACAGATGATACATGGAACCCATTCAACTAAGATGTCAAACTGACAATATTAGTAAAGGTACAGTTTTCCAGTTCAAAATAACGTAATCCAAAAAACATATGTTCCCTCTATGTCATCCTAATCTGATCATTCTTCAAAAAAAACTATAGCTATACACCCTGAGTGATCTCCACGCGCCCCGTGAGATCCTCCTAACATAGCTCCAGTCAAGCAATCCCATCTACATTCTCATCCGTAGGGTACGAACCGGTAGGATCGTCCTGGCTCTCATCTGAGGGCAAAGCCCAGATTTCCACAATAGTTGTAAAGGGTCACCAACCGAAATCAACAGTTAACACATAACATTTAAGTTTTTAAATGCACAAAATAACCTTTCAACTAAGCATGCACCTTAAAAGGATTTTCCATGTGCTAAAAGTTCATATAATGCTTACCAATTAAAAATGAAGTCAAAATAAGGTTCTCAATCCATCAAGTAATACATAACTAACCAAGACATTGATAAATCAATTGAGCAATCTGTTATCTAACTCAAAATATGAATTTCTACTAAGCCAATCGATTTCCAAATCGATTTCCTGAAGGTTTTTAGTGAAATTTGAATTCTGGGCTTAATTCAATCGATTGCGCAATCGATTGACAGGATAGCTGAGCCTCTGACTTAAATCCCAATCGATTTCCAAATCGATTTTTGTCAGTTTTCTTGAATTCCCGCATGGCCAAATCGATTGGGAAATCGATTTTATAAATAGTTGAGCCCCTGTAACTTCCCAAATCGATTGGGAAATCGATTTCCCTGCTTATCCTTCCAAAGTAAACAAGACATTAAGAGATTCCTCATTCTTAATACTCATTTAACTTAAACGATTTTCAAAACAAACATTAAGTAAACAAGACATTAAGAGATTCCTCATTCTTAATACTCATTTAACTTAAACGATTTTCAAAACAAACATTAAGTAAACAAGACATTAAGAGATTCCTCATTCTTAATACTCATTTAACTTAAACGATTTTCAAAACAAACATTAAGTAAACAAGACATTAAGAGATTCCTCATTCTTAATACTCATTTAACTTAAACGATTTTCAAAACAAACATTAAGTAAACAAGACATTAAGAGATTCCTCATTCTTAATACTCATTTAACTTAAACGATTTTCCAAAACAAACATTAAGTAAACAAGACATTAAGAGATTCCTCATTCTTAATACTCATTTAACTTAAACGATTTTCCAAAACAAACATTAAGTAAACAAGACATTAAGAGATTCCTCATTCTTAATACTCTTTTAACTTACACGATTTTCAAAACAAACATTAAGTAAACAGAAATATTAAGAGATTCCCCATTCTTAATACTTGTTTAACTTAAACGATTTTCTCAAACACACATTAAGTAAACCGAGATATTAAAAGATTCCCCATTTTTAATACTCGTTTAACTCTAATGGTTTTCACGCCAACATTAAGTAAACGTAGACATTAAGAGATTCCCCATTCTTAATACTCGTTTAACTCTAATGGTTTTCAAATTCCACACAAAACAACTCAAACCTATTATCAGATCCAATCCACAACTCATACCAAAACACATCAATTCATTTCTCCACAAAATCCAACCATACACATATCAAATTTCATCAGTATTAATTAAGAACACGTCAAATACGACGAACACAAATCAACACAATCCACCACTCAAACACAACAAGTTTCATTTACTCAAAATCATACATAAATGAGTTTAAATTCATTTTCCACGAAACATTCATCAATATAACCAAAACCTAGCTCTAAGATTTTACCCATAAAGCCTTAGATTCATTTTCCCCTAAATCAACACTTCAACCCTAACAAATTCCTTTCCACACAACCACAGATAAGTCCTTAAATGCAAACTAAAAGTTTGGAAGGAACCCTTACCTTAACGTTAGCTTTAACGTGCAAACACGGTACCGCGAGTAAATCCGGTAAAATCTCCGCTCGCAACGCCGCTTCCAAAGTTGGTTCCCTAGCACCTTAGCGTGGTAGTGAGCAACTTTCCCTTCTATCTCTTCACGGAACGAAGCTTAGATCTAGATGAAACGGGGAGGTTTGTGTTTGGCGGTTTTGAAATCCCTAACACCGTTTTTCTTTGTTTTCGAATCAAACAAGAAGAATGAAGTTGAGGAATCTTTGTTTTCTAACCCACCAAGCCTTAGGTTTCAATTCTTGAACAAAAGGAAGAAACGAAAATGAAAATGAAAGAAGGAGGGAGAAGGGGAGAAGGGGGTCACGCGAGAGGCAAAGGAAAAAGATGGATTTTGGTTCTTTCTTTCCTTCCCTTTTCCTTTCTTTCTTTTTCCTTCCTTTCTATTTCTTTTCTTTCTATTTCCTTTTCTTTCTTCTTTTCCTTCCTTTTTCCTTTCCCTCCAAACATATATTCATTATATATATTAATTATAATTAACAAATATCTCAAAATATCTAGATATTTGTTAATTTACCATTTCACCCATAACGCATTAAAATATCTTTTTGATCATATAAACTCCAAAATATTAATAACTTTGGCTAAAAAGCCTCCGAGCCAATATCCAAAATAAACAAAAATACATAAAGTATACTTTAAAATTATGGGTCTTACATATTTTATTTTTAAAATGAAATTTAAAACCCAAAAAAAAAAACATAACTACTCGAACATCCTTCAAACAAATGTATTAAAAATCAGATTAAATCGATCGGTTCAACTAGAAACCAAGTCCAGTCTGAGTTAATTCAATGATGGAAACAAAACAGTTAAAATTGAGAGAAAAAATTGAGCACACCATATAACCAAAACAAACCGAGAGTTGAACTGAACTAGAGGTGATATTTTAAAACCATACGATTCAAGAAATTATGTTGTTTTTAGATTTTTGATTGATTTTTTTTCTTTTTTTTTTCTAGTAACATTTTTTTAAATAAAAATATTATTTTAGTAACCCTTACTCACCTAGGTGGTTATGGTTGAACCTTTTATGAAAAAGAGAAGTAAAGAAGAATATATTTTTTTTTAATTCAAAATTATAGAAGATTGAATTGAATTACAAAATTGTGTTTACGTGGAAAAACAAAATTGAAGAACAGAAAAAGAGAATTGGAACAAGGAGAACATAATAAGATAAATTGGGAGGAGGAGGAAAGTCACTTTAATAGTGGATATAGGTATGAGTTTTGTACCGTGGACCTCCCATTTGTACCTCCCACCCCCCATCTCTATGAAAAATACCATAATGCCCTTTTTTACTATGTATAAAATCATCAAAAAAATTTACCACTCTATTTCTCATCCCCACTTTCGAAAATTACAAAATCTTCCTAAACATTCGAAATATAAAAAAGTGAGTATTTTTGACATTTTCGAAAGTTTTGTTAAATATGAAACTTTTGAAACTTAAATTTCCAGAAATTTTAACAAATTTCGAAACTTTTGATAAATGTCAAAGTTTCGAAATGCAATTTTTCTGGATGTTATGAAACTTTAGATAAATCTGAAAGTTTCGAAGTTTGTTTTTCCAGAAATCATCAAAACCTTCGAAAGTTTGGATGAATTTGAAACTTTCAAAACGTAATAGTTGAAACTTTAAAATATTTGAAACACATAAATTTCGAAACATTTAAATGTTCGAAGTAGTTCAATTTCGAAAATTTCAAATAATTTGTAACTTTCGAAAGTTTTCGTTTATTTCAAAAAAAAACCTATTGTCTGTTATAATTAAAATTTTATTTTGAAAATATATATTTATAATATTATTATTAATTAAAATTATTACTATTTTTGAAATTAGGTATGAGTAGAGTTGAGGTTCCTGCTTCAAGAACAATTATAGATTCTACAAAAAAATTCACCAACGATCAAGTATTATTATTGATAATCCAGCACCGATGAAATTTTTATTATAGATATATATTTTAAGTTTTATTTGAAACATATTTTTTAGGTATTTCCCTCTCGATAAGCTGTATTTGAATGGGCAAAAACCATTGGAAGACAAATTGGAATTTTAATTGCTACCATTCGCTCAGATAAAGCAATCAGATAGAGGGGAAGAAAAGACAAATTGATTTTGGGATGCGAAAGAGGTGGAAGATATAAATCAAAATCAACATCAACAATAACTTGTTCTCATAAGGAAAACTATCTATTTACCCTCAGATGTATACCGTTAAGTGTCGGTGAAGGATGAAAAATTAGTGTTCGTTGTGGAACACACAATTATGATTTACTTGATACTGTAACCGGTCATTCATATTTGGGGAGTTTAAATGAAGAAGAGAGGAAATTTGTCAATGACATGACAAAGTGTAAGTTTTCACCAAGATTCATTTTGAATAGGGATGACAATGAGTAGGGTTTGGGTAGGGTACTATAGTACCCGTCTCCATACCCGCGATTTAAAAAAATATCCATACCCGTGCTTGTACCCTCTAGGTATCAACTTTAATACCCGTACTCTTACCCTCTGGGCACCTAAGTGCCCGTACAATGCCTATTACCCACGCTTTAACTAAAAAAATCGATAAATAAATGATATTGTTGTGATTAAATTTAAAAATTATTCAAATATCTTAAATCCCATCATAAAATATTATAAACCAAAATATTTTATAACTCAAACATTTCAAATGAACATTCGTTACAATACATATTTAAATATCCATAATTATATTTTATAAAGTTGCAAGTCATACGACAATATTATTTGAGATAATTGATACAAAGTTGCAAGTATAATTATAAAGTCACGATTAATAAGACGTAACTATTAGTTATAAAATCACAATTATTTACCTATTTATCATAATCAGATTCTTAAAAAGTTTGCAAATGTTTATCTTTCAATTATAAATATTGTAGTGGTCCAATGATATTAATAGATGTTAAAACATAAAAGAGAACAATTAATTAAACTAAACACTAATATAATAAGTAAATAAATAAATAAATAATATATTTATACAAGTGCGGGTGCGGGGCGGGGTGGGTACTATAGTACCCGTACCCGCACCCATACCCGCTTAACTTTATGGGTAATTACCCGTCCCCATGTCCAAACCCATTATGCGGGTTTTTATCTACCCATTGTGGGTTTTTTTGCGGGTACCCACTGGGTCTGGGTCTACTTGCCATCCCTAATTTTAAATGCTTTGAAAGAGAGAAATAAAGCTAATCTCATAATTCCCAGTCAAATATATAAAGCAAGGAGTACTTATCGATCATCATTGAGTGGTTTGTACACATAACTGCAACATCTGTTGAAGTTGATACAACAACAAGAAAATTATGTGCATCTATTTTGAGAGATATATTTTGAACGCATCCTGATTGTATAAAGTTGTTAAACACGTTTCATTTTGTTTTGATATGTGATAACACATGCAAAACAAATAGATATCGGTTACCATTACTTGAAATTGTTGGTGTCACATCTACTAGTTTGACATTTTCGTCTGGGTTTGCTTACTTGGAACAAGAGCGACAAGATAATTTCATCTGGGCATTTGAAAAGGTACGACAGTTGTTCGTCTCTGAGACTTTAATTTCTAAAGTTATTGTGACTGATAGAGATCTTGCCATGATGAATTCTATTAGTGTTGTGTTTCCTACTTCAATACATTTGCTATGTCGTTTCATATTGAAAAAATGTTGGGGCAAGATGCAAACAATATGTGAAAAAGGATAGACAAGATGAAGTAATGGATTTATGAAAAAAATTTGTATATTCGACTAGTGTGGAGGAGTATGATCACGACTTGCAACACTTTGAGCTAGTGTGTGCCGATATTATTCTTTTTGTTGATTATGTGAAAGATTCATGATTGAAATCTTACAAAGAAAGATTTGTCAAGGTTTGGACCAATAGAGTGATGCATTTGGGGAACACAACATCTAACATGTATTTTTAAATTATGATTTGTTTTGTTTTAGAAAATATGATTTACTAGTTTATCTGATGTGTTTTCATTTGTGTTATTTAATTTATTTGTAGAGTTGAGTCTGCTCATTGGAGATTAAAAAACATGCTGCAAACTAGTTTTGGTGATTTGTGTAGAAGTTGGGATGTTGTGAATATGATGTTGAAGAACCAAATATGTATCATTCAATCGTCTTTTCAGAAAACCATCAAGGATGTTGAGCATGGGTATAATTCACCATTTTTTCAAAGTCTACATCACTGTGTATCAAGGAAATGTTTTTTTAAAAAATTGACAAACAGTTACAGGTGGTAAAGATTGTAGGTACTAACAAAACAAAATGTGGTTGCTTAATCAGAACAACTAATGGATTACCATGTGCTTGTGAGTTGGCAAAGTTGCAGATATCTGGTAATGTTATCCCTTTAGATAGCATTCATGTTTTTTGGAGAAATTTAAGCATTGAACTTGAATTGAAGGATGGAGAATCTTTATCAGATTATGACTTGTCAGAAGAGTTAGAAGCAATGAAAGCGTACATGAAGAAACAAGATATTGTTGGTCAAATGATATTCAGGGCAAAGGTGCGTGAACTTGTATTTCCACATACAACATCAATACTTGCACCACCTGAGAAGGGTGAGAACCAAGGGAGCTAGTAAAAGGAAAAAAGAATTTGATACTCCTCGTGATCCTTCCTATTGGGAGTATATTGATGCCTCTCAAGAATCTATAAAGCAACCATCTCAACGTTCTGCAAGGCAACCATCTCAACATTCTGCAAATCAATCAGCACAATATTCTGCAAGGCAACCATTTAAAACACATTTTCCTACTTTTATACATCCGTATATTGAGGAGATAATAGATATTGTGCCTGATGGAAATTGTGGGTTTAGCGCAATTATAGCATTGTTAGGTTGGACTGAAGAATCTTGGCCTTTAGTTCGATCACAATTGGATAAAGAGATTCATCTACATCAAGATCTTTATTCCAATGTTTTTAATGACAGTGTTGAATCAGTGCGAAACTCATTGAAAATTTCAGGATTAGGTTCTCAAGAAAAAATAAGTGGATGACTATACCAGACTTGGGTTACGTGATAACAACACTATATAATGTCATATTGGTGTGGTTGTCTCATAATCTGAATATGATATTCTTTCCGCTAAACAAAGCACCATCAAAAGAGTCTTTTCTTCACTCTTTACTAGCAATTGGATTCGTCAATGAAAATCATTGGATACATGTAAAATTTATGATTAGTATTGTTTAATAAATTAATGTTTAATATTTTCTTGTTCAGATCAAATTGAAGTATGATTGTCCTTTGCCACATACCTCACAAAAATGGAAAAACTTTTGTAGTGAGTGTGCAAAGACATGAGAAATAGCTTATGTATAACGTATGAAGCATTGGGAACACATTAATCCATCATTTATCGAATCATCTTGTATTTCATTAAATGAAAATTAGAATATATGTTTGAACATTTTATCATTTACGTTTTATTATTTATCATTTATCATTTACATTTCATCATACATAACACAATAACTAATCATCGTACAAAATAAAACGCGGATTAACTCAAAATAATTGCGGATTAAAATAGAAGTTCATGTTCAATATTTATCATACATAAAACAATCATTGATCATAGCATTTGGGTACATGATTCTAGCTTTTCAGTTTGGTATTTTAAAAGTTCTTTATAGCTTAGATTAATATTTTTAGCTTGTTTCTAAACTTTGGGTCGAATTTAGATTATAATTTTATTATTTGCACTTTAATTTTATTATTTGTATTTTGACTCTTTCTCACTATGTAGGTCATAACTTGAGCTCTGGATATCGGATTGGCGCATATGAGCAGTCGTTGGAAAGTTAAAAATCTGAGCTACAACTTTTGTGTTGGAAGAAAAGACCAATTCAGAACTTTACTGGGCCTAAATTGCAGATTTCGCAATCTGAATTTTTATAATAATTTTAATTAGCGGGTCATTTGTTTTTTTAAACCCTAAAGCCCAATATCAAGTACTATATATTGGCCGTTTTGTTTCTTTTCTAAAGACGGAAAAATTAGGATTCAAATTGCTACAAGAAATAAACAGTTTTATTTTAATTTCATGGAAGGCTAATTTTATAAGATTAATCCATGAGTTCAGAGTTTCATCAACACTTTGAGATTCAGGTTACACTGTCAATTTCTATTCATGATTCTATTCTTGTTTATTTGATTATATTGATATTTTGATTGCTTAAATTGAATTTCAATAGGATTGATTAAATTTATTTGAAAAAATTTGGTTTCAGTTTCTAATTTAATTGAATTATAATTTTGCAATGTTTGATCGTTAATTATAATATTTTGATGATTGTGATGCTTAATTCAATCAAAGAAACCAAATTCACATAGGATTGATTACGCTTGTTTGATCAATTCTAAAGTCAACTAAGAATAGAATCACAAATTAGAAATTAAACTCATTGATAGAATCTGTGATAGGTTTGAAACTCGAATAAGTGGATTAATTGTTCCTCATCCGTTAAAACAAAAATCTAAAAAACCCTCTTTTTAATTTCAATTTTCAATTCGGTTATTATTACTATATCAGAAGTCCTTGCGAAACGATTCGAGTTATTACCTCTATTTACATTTTATCAATTGTATTTGATCCGTGTGCGATAGCGGATCAAATTGGCGTTGTTGCCGGGGACTCTCTGATAATAATATTAACCCTGTTTTTAGGCGACTGTCTCAGATTGCTCTGAAATTTCGCCAGAAAAAATAAATAAATCAAGGAACAGGACTCCGTATAAGTTTCTTATATAGAAACGACGGTCAAAATCCCAAATTCCTTCGTTTAGACCTTTTTTTTTTATCAATTTTTTATATTCTCCAAAAATTCCAAAAAATTTGCGTTGCCTTTATTTGAATTTTAGAAATTTTTGATGGTATTTTTATATTTTTTGGATTTTATTTGATAGGGTTGTTGATTTTTCACTTCAATTTTAGCATTTGGGTCATTGTTGGAATTTTCAGAATTTTTATTTTGTATTGCATTGTTATGATGATGCATGACTAGGGCTAGTTCTGTGAATCTTCATTCTGTTGAACCTGAAATAGATAGGACATTTTATTTACGTCGTAGACTTAATAGAGCTACTAGTGTTAACGAGTTAGAGTCAGATACTGAAATTGACAACTTGTTGCAAAATATGGCTGATGCGAATAATAGAACCTTAAGACAACTTGCTGCACCTAATGTCAATTATAATGCATTATGTATCACATATCCTGAAGTTACTGTACCATTTAAACTTAAATCTGGTTTAATACACTTGCTTTCAAGGTTTAATGGTCTTGCAGGTGAGGATCCCCACAAACACTTGAAGGAATTCTATGTTGTGTGTTATACCATGAAGCCTCAAGGAGTCACAAAAGACCACATTAAGCTGAGAGCCTTCCCATTTTCACTCCAAGATGCTGCCAATGACTGGTTATACTACCTTCAACCAGGTTCTGTTACAAGTTGGAATGATCTCAAGATATTGTTTCTAGAAAAATTCTTCCCTGCCTCAAGAGCTACTTCAATCAAAAAAGAAAATGTGGCATCAGGCAAATTGATAGGGAATCATTACATGAGTATTGAGAGAGATTCAAGAAATTAGTGTCAAGCTGTCCTCATCACCAGATTTCTGAACAATTGATCATCCAATATTTCTATGAAGGCTTGCTACCTATGGATAGAAGCATTTTGGATGTTGCTAGTGGGGGAGCACTTGTCGATATGACCCCATAAGCGGCAAGGGCTTTGATTGAGAACATGTCCATTAATTCTTAGCAGTTTACAACTAGAAAAAATTCAACAGTGTTGACAAAGGATGTGAATGAAATTCAAACTTCTTCCTACAAGAATTTAGAAGGAAAACTTGACGAGCTTACATCTTTAGTAAACAAATTGGCAATAGGTAAAACCCAAGCAGTGGTCTGTGGTATTTTCACTTCTTCAGAGTACTCTTCAGATTCATGTCCTACATTGCAAGAAGATCCAATTGCCGATGCTCCTCAAGCATATTCAACAAATATATACAATCCTCAAGCCAACTATGATCTATCATCTAACAGGTACAATCCTGGTTGGAGAAACCATCACAACCAGAGATGGGGGAATTCATCCTGCACAACAAAACGATGCACCTTCATTAGAGGACCTCGTTAAACAGATGGTTGTCCAGAATCTCCAATTTCAACAAAGAACAGATTCCACCATTCAAAATTTGGAAACAAAGATTGGTCAGCTAGCCACTTCAATCAATCAATTACATGCTCAGGGGTCAAACCAATTGCCTACACAGTCAGCAGTAAATGGAAATGCTCCCAATGTTAGTACAATTACATTGAGATCTGAGAAAGCTGTTGAAATACCAAAGGTACCTGAAACTGTAGTGAAAAATAACAAGATTGGTAAGGATACTTTGATATATGACACTGTTGATGTTGAGCAAAATATACCACTTCCTTTTCCTCAAAGGGCAGTGAAGACTAAGAAAATGGACGAGGTAGATAGGGACAACGAGATCCTGGATACATTTAGGAAGGTGGAAGTGAACATTCCCCTTCTGGAAGCAATTAAACAGATTCCAAGATATGGAAAATTTCTAAAAGATTTGTGCACACACAAGAGAAGGTTAAAAGGTAATGAAAGAGTAAACATGGGGCGAAATGTTTCAGCCCTCATTCAATCCATGCCTCAGTAATGCAAAGATCCAGGAACTTTTTCCATTCCATGTACCATAGGCAATAGTCAATTTGAAAATGCTATGTTAGATTTAGGAGCTTCCATTAATGTTATGCCTACATCTATTTTTAACTCTCTTGCTCTTGGACCTTTATAGAGTACATGTGTTACCATTCAATTGGCGAACATGAGCAATGCTCGTCCCGTTGGACTTGTGGATGATGTACTTGTTCGAGTTAATGAATTGATATTTCCTGCAGATTTTTACATTATGGACATGGAGGGAGAGAATAAGTCCAACAGGGCGCCTATCATCTTAGGCAGACCATTCTTGAAAACTGCTAGAACAAAAATTGATGTGCATGATGGAACTCTATCCATGGAATTTTGTGCTAGCATTATAAAATTTAACATCTTTGACGCTATGAAACACCCCATGGAAGAGCATTCTATTTTTCAAATTGAATTGCTTGCTGATTTGGTTGATGACACTTACCCCGATATGTTTACTACTGATTTTCCTTCATTTTCTGGTTTTGATGATACTTATACTTGTGAATTATGTACAGATACTCAATTGTGCTCTGTGTGTGCTGAGATCGAAGCTGCCTTGCAGGTTGATCATTGTGCTAATATTGATATTTCTACTAACATAATTGATTTTGCAGACTTAGCTTCGGCCACTGGTGTTGTACCTTCCATTGAACAACCACCAACTATAGAGCTTAAACCACTTCCTGAAAATTTGAAATATGCATATTTAGAAGGAAGTTGCAAGTTACCTGTGATTATTTCAGCCAAACTTGACTATGAATAGGAAGATGAGCTGTTGTAGATTTTGAGAAAACACAGGAAGGCAATCGGATGGACTTTGGCTGATATTCCTCGTATTAGCCCATCCATGTGTATACATAGGATACTACTAGAGGACGGGGTAAAACCATTTAGGCAGCCCCAAAGGCGACTTAACCCATTAATTTTGGATGTTGTAAAAAAAGAAGTGACCAAACGCTTGTAAGTAGACATTATATACCCCGTCTCTGATAGTCAATGGGTGATCCCGGTACAGGTAGTCCCTAAGAAAACTGGACTCACAGTGGTTAAAAATGAAAATAATGAACTTATCCCCACACGAGTGCAGAACAGCTGGAGGGTATGCATCAATTACAAGAGACTAAACCAAGCAACTAGAAAGGATCATTTTCCTTTGCCATTCATTGATCAGATGCTTGAACGGTTGGCTGGTAAGTCACATTATTGTTTTCTTAATGGTTTTCTGGTAATTTTCATATCCATATTGCACTAGAGGACCAAGAAAAGACCATGTTCACTTGTCCTTTTGGCACATTTGCCTACAGGAGGATGCCATTTGGCCTATGCAATGCTCCCGACACTTTCCAACGCTGCATGATTAGCATTTTCTCTGACTTGATAGAAAATTATATTGAAGTTTTCATGGATGATTTTACTGTGTATGGTTCCTCATTTGATGCATGCTTGAACAACTTAGATAGAGTTTTGCATAGATGTATTGAAACTAACCTTGTGCTGAATTATGGTTGAACAAAGCATAGTTTTGGGACACGTGATCTCTAAAAATGGAATAGAAGTGGATCCTGCCAAGATTGATGTGATTTCAAATTTGCCTTACCCATCTTGCATCCGCGAGATTCATTCTTTTCTTGGCCATGCAGGTTTTTACAGACGCTTTATCAAGGATTTCAGCAAGATAGCTTTTCTGCTGTCAAATTTGTTGCAAAAAGATGTCAGTTTCACCTTTGATGACAAATGCAAGAACGCGTTTGATTTCTTAAAGGCAGTACTGACCTCTACTCCCATAATTCAGCCACCCAATTGGACCCTCCCTTTTGAGATTATGTGTGATGCATTTAACTATGCCGTGGGAGCAGTCCTTGCACAAAGGGTTGGTAAGGCTGCCCATGTTATTTATTATGCTTCTAGAACTTTAGATTCTGCACAGGCTAATTATACTACCACGGAAAAGGAACTTTTAGCTATTGTTTTTGTACTTGATAAGTTTAGATCAAATTTGTTAGGTTCGAAGGTAGTTGTTTTTACTGACCATGCAGCTTTGAAGTTCTTGTTGAAGAAACCAAAAGCAAAACCGAGATTGATCCAGTGGATGTTGTTACTCTAAGAATTTTATTTAGAGATTAAAGATAAGAGTGGAGCTGAAAATTTGGTGGCAGATTATTTAAGTAGAATAGAAATGGATGAGGACCCCATCCCCATTCAAGACGACTTCCTTGATGAGCAACTGTTACAGTTGCATGAGGTAACTCATTGGTTTGCTGATTTAGTTAATTATCTAGTTGCTGGAGTCATTTTTGCAGATGCATCCCAAACACAATTACACAAACTTAAAAGTGATTCCAAATACTATGTGTGGGATGATCCATATCTGTGGAAATTATGTAGTGATCAAGTGATTAGGTGATGTGTTTCCCAGCATGAGGCTTAATCCATTCTTCATTTTTGTCATGCCTCTCAAAATGGAGGACATTTTGGTCCTCAACGAACAACAAGAAAAGTCTTCGACTCGGGTTTCTTTTGGCCCACTTTGTTTAAAGATGCTTTTGAGACTTACAAAACTTGTGAACAATGCCAAATAGCAAGAAAAAAAATCACTCGTAGGAGTGAGATGCCTTAACAACCTATGCTTTTCTGTGAAGTATTTGATGTGTGGGGCATTGACTTTATGGTCCCTTTTCCTGTATCTTTTGGTTATGTCTATATTTTACTGGTTGTTGATTATGCTGCGAAGTGGGTGGAAACAATACCCACTAGGACTAGTGATTATAAAGTTGTTGTAGGTTTTATTAGATCAAATATTTTTTGCAGGTTTGGAATACCCCGAGCCATCATAAGTGATCAAGACACTCATTTTTGCAACCGCACCATGGACGCTTTGCTTCGGAAGTATGGGGTTGTGCACATAGTTTCTACATTATAATTGCGGATTAAAATAGAAGTTCATGGTCAATATTTATCATACATAAAACAATCATACATAACACAATAACTAATCATCGTACAAGCGACTTAACTCAGTTAATATGTCATAAACTTCACTAAATGGAGCTGTCAAATCTATGGCCCTACGTACAAGTTTAGCTGCTCTAGGGTCTCATGCCGAGGATGAATTAACATGTACAGAAGAGGATGGACCATGTGCAGCAGCAATAGGTGGACTCGAAGGGGCAACAGTAGATGAAGGGAGGATCAGAGGACGTGAAACACTTATGTACCATGCATAGTAGTCTGCAGTGACCTCTCCAAGAAAAGTCGCAACATGATATAGTCTCTGAAAGGCCACTACAGTTGATCTCATAGTAGTTTGCCACTCCCAATCTATATTGTTCAGCATCAGAGGAACGTCACGCAGAATGCACTGAATACGACCAAACTGTTGAAGACATCGTTCCAACAAATATGGGACTAAAACTCCACCACATCAAAGGTATTCAGGGAACATGAAAATCGATACAAACGAATGATTAGTTCGATCATCATCATTTGATGTAAACACTATATCCTCGAGCAACAAAGCATCAAGTCTTCGACAATATGTCATCAATCCACCTTCAACAACATGTTTCGCAGTCCACCTACATGCTCTTGGAAGATGTGCAGGAACCGATCCTTTATCGTCCCACTTACAGATGCTAGGGAAATGCTCGTGAATCCAGCACTGCACCATAAATAAAACAACTTAATAAATAAATAAATAAATAAATGAAACAACTTAATATAAATCATATACTTGTAATAGAGTCATGTAACCTCCCAACTGTCGAGTGTCGTGGACAGCTCCATCTCCTAGATTATCATAAAGGAAAACCAATGTCGTAGTACCCCACAAATACTCCCGACAACGATCTAAATCAATAACTAAAATAACGTAATTCATCTCCACACGCGTATGTGTTTTATCGCTGAAAATAGTGTTGTCAACTAAATGCTACAGGTACGTTCTAGCTGCACACTCAAACTGGTTAGTTTGAATGAGACGATTATATAAATCACGCAACCATTGTAATCTATATTGGGCATATTTATTATAATTAATCTCAGCTAGTGCTTTTTCCCATGTTGCACCTAAGTACTCATGTGCAGCTCTTGCAACACTATTAGTGTTCATATTCACAGGTGCATCAAAAATTTACCATGAGGTTAGATGTGAAGGAGAGCATCGACGTCGTCTAACGTGATGGTCATCTCTCCAAAAAAAAAGTTAAATGAGCTGGTCTCCCTATACCACCTTTCAACAAATGCAGATATCAGACCAACATCAGCCATTGTGATGTAAGCTGAAGACAGATGTAGCAGCCCAGATTCCGGAATCCAATGTTGTACAAGAGCTGGCACATGAACTTCAACAAACTTCTTCAGCTTCAATCCATGAGTAATAACTTTTTATGACCCACAATCCTGCGAGTAATTACAAAACAATTAATTAATTAAATAAACTTAATTAAATATAATTAAAAAATAATTAAAATATACCTCTCCTTCCCATAATCTCCGAGCCATGTGGTGTTCATACTGTATCAACACATGTGTCACCACCGGTCCCCCAGGGAATCCGGGCTGCTGATCCTGCTCATCAGCATCATGAATATCATTAGCATGTGCAGAGACATCATCAGCATCATGAATATCATCAGTATGTGCAGCATACTCCTCCTTAGTCTGCTCCATTTGTGGATACTCATGGGCATCCTTCTCCATCTGTGCAGGCTCAGTAAGCTTAGTGACATCATCTTGGACATCGTGTCTACGACGACGCTATTTAATTGGATTTGCTTCGTTCCAAATAATTTGGTCAAACACACCTCTCATTCTAGGCACTGGAATATATCAACAGTAAAAAAAATGGAAAAAAATAACTAATAAAATAAAAATGCATTTCAGAACTTTCGTATTGTTCCCAAACTTCCGAAGATAGTTTTGGAAGTTTCATTGAAGGCCAAACTTCCGAAACAATTTTGGAACTTTCCATGAATTCAAAAGTTTCGAAACTGATTACTATATGTTTATGAACTTTACATTTCAAAATTTTCATATTGTTAGAAAGTTTCAAATGTTTCTGCATTTCGAAAGTTTCAGGTTCATGGAAACTTTCGAAAGTTTTAAAATTTTGGGAAAAAATGAACTTCGAAATTTTCATATTCATGGTAACTTTCGAAGATTTGGAAAAACAATGTTTCGAAAGTTTCAAAGGTTATGTTACTTTTGCGTTTCGAAGGTTTCAAAGGTTCGAATATTTAGAAATTTGTGATTCGAATAATTCAAAGTTCCGAAGAAATTGGGTGAAAAAAAGGAAAGAAATGTTTTTTGAGAGTTTTTATAGATAATTGGAGGTGCACGATACAAAACTCTATAGGTATTAGACTATTAGGGATAGTATTTGGCTTATTTGAAAGTTATTATTGGGCCTTTTTTGTAATAGTAAAAAGAGTATTGCGATTTTGTTTGAGAATAAATGTTCCGTTATTTTAAAATTATTATTTGTTGTACTTTTGTAATGCGTTTTTTTAACTTTATTTGTTATTGATTTTTTTATTCAATAGTTTTATTTGTAAAGTATATTGATCTTAGTTTAAAAATTATATTTGATTTTAACTATCTATAGAGTTTAACATTATTTATATTAATTTATTTATTATTTGATTTAACTGATTTAACTATAATTTAAATGATTGAACTAATTAAATCATGACTTAAAGTTCTCGCCGATATTACACTCAAGTTCATACTTATACTTTGGTGAAAATAATAATCTCTAATTTATTACATAAAAATGTCTTTTACATTTGTCTTCTAAATTATATATTGTAAATGTCAAAAAATCAATTTCCTAGTTCCTATAATATTCTCTGCCACTTTTTTATTTATTTATGGAAAACTATGTGATATTAAAATTTAACAGAGTATGATACAAATTATAGCACATCTATATATAAGAATGGATCGAATAACGTATCTTTTGGATTAAGTTGAAAAAATAAGTATGAACGGTGAACTATTCTCATTGACGTCTAAGTTTCAGAATTAGGATTTAGATTAAGACTTCATGATTAAATTAATAGATTGATGGGATAGCAATTAAATAGCTAAACAATTGAAGATAAGAACCTCTCATTGAGCTTGATAGAATGGTTCAATCCATCACATTCTATTCAATAAAAATCCAACACATAGTTTAGTGTTTAATACTGATTAATCATAATTTAATTAATAATAATTCTTAATAATTGATTATTGTCAATTCATAATATATTACTTAAATAATTAATCTAACAATATCTCACTTAGATGACAATAATCAATTACTAACAGAATTTGATTTAATACTAGAATTTCAATTATGATCAAATTATTTGTCATCCAAGAAAAATAAACTTTAATCGTAAAAATTGAATTTAATAGAAAAAAAATAAATTATTTATATAAAAACTTACATTTTATATAAAAATAATGACTTTAGAATGGTTCAAATATTTAATAATGTTATAATAAACTCCCACTAACCTTAAAAAAAAAAAAAAGCCTTTAATCTAATAGATATTTAGAAAAGTTAAATACATTCGTTATGGATTCTTGGAAGGACATTAAGGACACAATGTATCTTTGGAAGCTTCTAGTTCCTATTGAAGGACATTTGGTCTGTTATCAACCTTTTGTTTATATCGTAAGAAAAATATTTATAATTTATGTATTAGAGTTATCAAGTTACACTTTCAATTTACAAATAGTATACACGTCATCAAATAACCCCAAGCAAATCTATGGATTTATCAAATGATCAACAGCCAAGCATTACCCAAATTCCATTTCACCACTGTCCGTGTTCAAAATCAAGTTTCAATATTAATAAACTTTTCTTTTTTTAATCTTCCACTCAACTATTGTAATTCTTAAACTAATCTTCTTAAAAAAATATGTCTATACTGATTCTAATTACTGTAAACATTTACCTTGAAATATCCATATGATAGGATAATGGAGAAATCAAACCAACAACTTATTCAAAAATATTATCAAATTATATTTGTAATAAATAATTGTCAGAATTTTTTTACGTCTTATCAATTTTTTTCCTACAAACTGATTATTTGAACCCGTGTGGATGCACGGGTTTCTTAATAGTTAACATGAAAAAAGTTAGAGTATTTATATATAAGTCTTTAGTTAATGCTTCAAACAATGAATTTTTAATTTAATAAATGTCATAGAATATAAGGGTGAGAATAAGTCAGATCATTTGACATTGGCTTATGGCTCGAACCTATTAAAAGTTTGTCTCAACCTAGTTCGTTTAATAAAAATACTAGGCTCAGTTTTTTTTTTTTAAATTTATTTATTTAAAGAAGTCATATTCATACTCTTTAAAAAATCAATTAGGCCTGACCAACATGTATATATGTAATTAAATTATACAGTAATAATAAAAATTAAATTATAACATTTATACACATACAATAATAATAAAATAAAAACTCCGCATATTTTTGTTAGAAAGACTCTTTATTTCATCTATTTAAAAATAGACTCTTTATTATAAATTTAAACCATAATCTTTTGTTTTCACTTTCAGACGTTCATATCTATTCTTCTCTTTCAAACAATTGTGATATAAATTTGGTGGTGATGTTTTATTCATTTCTTACAATAGTGTTTTATTCTTTTATTTTATTTATAATTATTATTCATGTATACATCATGTTTGTTGTAAAAAGTGAGAAAAAAAAAGTAGATGTGATGAGTGTACGAGTTCAACAAAATTCACGATTTTTATTGACCTATTAGCTTTTCTAGATATAGGCTAATATGTCAAATTTGACTTTTAAAAAGGTCAGAATAAAACATAAAATTAAAACCTTGTAATAGGTCAGACTCATACTTTAATTTTTTTAATTAGGTGTCTTACCTATTTAAGAAAAACTTAGTTGGATCAGATCTATTCGCACCACTAGGTACAATAATCAAATTCATTATGAACCTGACTTTTAAAAAATTGGGTGTTATTCTTCTCATTGAGGGTAATCCAAGAAGGCTCTTTTTGGTGGATTAAATTTGCGATAGGTTATCAAGTTAGAGTAATGGGAATTTGTTGATGGATGGCCATCTTGTTTCCTCAAATTTTCTTTGTTTGTTCTTTCAGTCTATTTTATTTCCTTTATCAAGACTACTACATATATCATCTTTAAAAATGGAATCTCTTTTTAAGCATATCAATGTAAGGGGTAGGAAAATAGACAAAAAGATTAATTAGGTTAAATGAGAGAGTTTGTATCGTGATAAGAACAAGGATGGGTCGGGTTCGACAAGTATTTTGAATTTTAACTTAACTTTTTTAGGGAGATTATGTTGGTGAGTTTGAGTTAATTATAAGAAGATATGATTTAAAGTTTTTCCTATGAAGTATAGGTTTGGGGAGGTTAAGTTGGGTGTGAATAGAGGGAGTTTTTTGTGGTGGAGGGATATTCAAACTCTCTAAAAAGGGTAGGCATGTCTCATAAGAATTGGTTTGTGTCTTTATTGGTTTGTCTATTGTTATTTTTTTTTGTCCTGTGGTAGTTATGTATCATAATAATTGGCAAATTTTGTGATTTCGGTTGATGGAAGAGTTAGTTGGAAATAAGGAGTGATGTTAGCTTGTATTTCAATGATGTATTTTTCTATTACAACTTATTTCCTTATAGGATGATGTTAGTGACTATTGGCTTTGGATTAATGGAAGATTTTAATCTTATTCGATAAAAAGAGGTGTATATGATTATTTCTTATAGTATGGAAGGAGTGAAGGAGTCGTTCTTTTTTAATTAATTAACTTGAAATTTATTGATCTCTCTTGAAGTCTCTTTATTCGCATGGAGGTTGATGTATAATCGACTTTCCACTAAAGATAATTTAGACAAAATGAGTATGTTGAGTGGGGAGGAGATGTGGTTAGTTGGAATTTGCATATCACATTTTCTTTGAATATCTAAAGTATTAAAATTTTGTTTGATATTCGTAGTTGGGTAGGAATTTTTGGCATCTTTCCTAATTTCATCCAGGACCATATATGCAATAATGGTTAGGATGTGAAGAAGGTTATATAATGTTTTTGTGGAGATATTTGTAAATTCCCTTTTTCGAACCACATCATCTCATTCTCAATATCAATCGATAGATTTTGATCTAAAACATTATTTATACATACTTATTTCATAAAAAAATAATATAAAAATGTTGACTACTATTCATTTAAATAATTAATAATAATAACATTTATTTACATTTATTTACAAAAAAATTATTTAGGCACTAAAATAAGGTAAAAACTTGTAAATTAAAAATGATGATGTTCCAATTCTTCCTAACGGAAGAAAATCAACTTCCGTATTTCTAATACTTTTAAAAAGTCGATTACAAAAATAAAAAATAAAACTTAGAAAATTTGTTGTTACCAACTAATCTTAAAACACCATTTTCACTTCACATTAGCAGTGCATCGACACACGTCATAACAACTATTCTTGAATCTCATCAAAGTAATAAGTACCTAAACGTTGTTGTTAGGGTCAATTTTTTTTTCATCATCCATATCAAACCAAAGCTAAACATATGAAAAAATGACACAATACAAGTAAGTGTAAAAACTTCAAATTTAAAAGAATAAAATACAAACAATTAAATTGTATAACAAAAACATATGCTCTTATGCATGCTTCTAAAAACAATATGATCTGAATACAAAACCTATCACTAAGACAACTTCTACATAGAAAAATCACTTGTATCAATGAGAAAAATAAACCTGCAACACATACAAATTCCACGAAGATGCATATGTCATGACATGATAGTGTATTATTAAAATAGAATATTTTTGCCTAGCACACTACGATCATGCTGTATGCATTCAAAAATCACTTATGGAAATCATCATCTTATTCAAAAATCAATAAGTTCATATACCACATGGTCTTATTATAAGAATCGTATATTCATAAACAAATAACCATAAAAATTAAAAATTTCATCTCTTACATCATAACATTTTCATTTTCATCACATGCACATAAAAATTGGAACTTTATTTCATATTCATCATAAAAATTTGAACTTTATTTCATATACGTTATTAAAATTAAAACTTCAACACATATAATATAAAAATTCAAACTTTTACCATAGAATCATGCTAGCTACATTTAATCTCTTCCACTTGAAGGAGTTAATCCATTGAATTTGAACTTAAATGTGAATATGTTCCTAGTCACAATGACTTTTGTTCAATCTTCTCACCTCGAGCTTAGTAACGTCAAGTTGTTCAGGAAAAGAAGCCACTACCAGACCAGGTTACAACATTCAATAAGTGTCTTCTTAACTTTCAGCCTAGTACCGTCAAACCGTTGAGGAAAACAACCATACTAGGCTTCGTTACAAAGGGATAACTTTAGGTTTTCTGAATAACTCTTCTCTTGAGGATATTTACAAGTACTATCAGAATTTTAGCACTTAGAGTAAAGTAATTATGCAGAGCGGCTATATTGCAATAGTTGTTGTTCTCTTCTTCAAGGAAGCAACACGTCCTTATATAGATCTTTTTAGGGTTTCTTGCCTTTGACCCGATTGCACGAAATCAACTTATATTTCATGAAGTGTCTATTGCAAGTCTTTGTAAATCCGCATTAGATCTTTCAACAAGTTTGAAGCGAATCCATATCAAACATTTTGTGTATCTTGACATGAAAGCAGAAGTAGTAGATGATGCATTAAGTAGAGGATACATAATCAGAACATGTCTCATTGACCATCATCAGAAAAAATTGATTTTGGGTGATCACTAGATGAGGCACAGAGCTTTGTCTTCTTGCAGCAATGACTTTAGTGTTGAGACAAAATCTCAATTTAAAGTTTTGATGAAAACAAACAAAAAGTTAATTAAGAATTATAATTATGATTCTAAGTGTTTTGATATTTAACATGTGTTTTTGAGTATGTTAAAACAAGATAGGTATCAAAGATCACAAATTAGATCAAAGAAAGAAGTTCTGGAAAACGAAGATTGATTCTGGAAAACGAAGGTTAATCTTAAAGCTATTCAGGAAAACGAAGATTGATCTTGACCTTCTGTTGAGAAACGAAGAACGATCTTCGTTTATGGCATAAACAAGGATAATCAGTTTCCTTCTAAAAAGATCAATCCTGGAAATATCATTCATCTTATATTCTCATATAGAATCAACAAAGCATTAATCTGAGTCACATTTGTTCCAGAATTTGAAGAATCAAAGACATGCTTCAATAAAGGTATAATACAAGATCATTCTTCAAATGAGGCAAGTGCAAGTACAAAGCTAAAAGTTGTAAAGAACACTACTGATTGTACCTTTCTAAAGCTGCACACGTGACTGAAAAGCATGCACTCAAATCAGACATCTGACACAATCACAAAGTACAAGTTAGTTCATCACAAACAAATTCGAAGATCAATCCTGGTTCTCAAGATCGATCTTGGATGCAGCTGTGATTACTCTTGCTTTATGACATACTTTATCCAACAGCTTTTTCATGACAACTGGCTTTATTTCAATGGCCATATGAGCTGTCCCAAGCCTTCTTGAAGTCTATAAATGCAGCTTCAAGATGAAAAACAAAACACAACTCAAAGTACCAAGAAAAGATCAATCATTTCAATCATACTCAAGCATTTCAATATCACTCTTAAAGCTTGTTGTTTTTAATCTTTGTGGTGTGTTAGAATCCATCACAACTGAGTTCTATTTACATAATCTATTTCTCAAACAAGAGTTGAGTAAATACCCAAATTCTAAACATTCTCAAATCCACCACTTTGTCACTCAAGGTTATTTTGTTAACATAATCTTGAGTGATTTGTAAAAATCCCTTTCATATTTTGAAAGGTAACTTGCTAAATTCTTTCTTAAATTGTAAGGTAAACCTGTGAAAAATCCTTTCTAGGTAGAAAGGTAGAAACCGTGCAAAGATCAAGATTGATCCATGAAAACCAAGAACGATCTTGGTTTGAACACTTAGTAAAAAATCTCACGGTTGTGAGGACTGGACGTAACCCGAATTGGGTGAACCAGGATATATCCTTGAGTGATCTCTCTATCTCTATTTATCTTATGCTTTACAATCAGATTTCATTTTGATAAAAATTAATTTTATAGTTTTTGTAACAAACCAAGATTGATCTTCAACAGTACCAAGATTGATCTTCAATAGTACCAAGATTGATCTTCAATAGTACCAAGATTGATCTTCAATAGTACCAAGATCGATCTTCGTTACAACCAAGATCAATCTTGAGTTAAACTTTCAATTTTTAAAACAGAAATTCTAAAAAGGGGCAATTATAATTCAAACCTCATTCCTTATAATTGACATTGTTAACTTCAATTGGCATCAAAGCTCGGTCTCAAAAGTTGAACACCTAACAAGTGTTAGAGAAAAATATCTAGAAGAAAAATGTCAAAAGATATGTACATTGCTGAAGGAGGGTCAACATATAGACCACCTTTCTTTGATGACTCAGATTATTATTTCTGGAAAAGAAAAATGCAATTGTTCCTGAAGTCACAAGATACTGATATGTGGAGAATCATGACAGATGGAGACTTCATACTAAGAATGGATCAAAACGATTCAACATCTGCTGAAAAGAAAGAAGCATATTGGACAACAGAAGAAAAAACTAAGGTACTCCTAAACTCCAAAGCTCAATTATTCTTATCGTGTGCTTTGAGCAGAGAAGAATGCGAAAGAGTTGATGAATGCAAAACTGCTAAAGTAGTATGGGACACATTACAAACTCATCACGAAGGAACAAGCCATGTGAAAGAAACAAGGATTGATATAGGCATAAGAAAGTTTGAACTATTTGAAATGAATGAAGGAGAAACCATTGATGAGATGTACTCAAGATTCACAACCATTGTAAATGAAATGCGCTCCTTAGGGAAAGCATACTCAGTACAAGACAGAGTCAGAAAAATCATGAGATGTCTTCCAATAATATGGAGACCAATGGTGACAGCCATAAGCCAGGCTAAGAATCTTGACGTACTTGGATTGGAGGAACTGATTGGAACATTAAGAGCACATGAAGTACTGCTACAAGAAGACAAACCAATCAAAAAGGCCAAATCAATAGCTTTGAAAGCATCTCAAGAAAGTACACCATTACAAACAGATGAGGACTCAGAAGAAATCGAACATGAAGATGTTGATAAAGAGATAGTTCGTCTTACAAGAAAGATACAAAGAATGTTGATAAGAAGGGATCAAATCAAAAATGGATTTCCAGATAAAAATGAATTCAAAACTAAAATAAATAAAAGCAAAATCACTTGCTTTTGCTGCAACAAACAAGGACATTACAAAACTGAATGTCCATTAAACAAAAAGGTGTCAAAGAAATTTCCCTTTAAAAAGAAGTCAATGATGGCAACCTGGGATGATTCTGATGAATCAGAAACAGATGAACCTGAAGAAGCAAACCTGTGTTTGATGGCAAACATTGAAGATACATAGGTAACAAATTATGAACCATGTCTTGCATGTAAACAAATGGAAACTGAATTTGACAATTTGCTAAATGATTCAAATTTTTTCATTCAAAAGTGTAGTTCTTTTAAAGAAAAATTTCACAAGGAAAAAGAAGAGAAAAAGAAAATCCAGGCTATGAATGATAAACTTAAGGATATCATTCAAAATCTGAAAGAATCTCAACTCAAAAATCTTGAATCTGAAAATTCAGAAAGTAGAGATCAATCTTCGTTTCAAATGGAGAACGTTTTTCTCAAGGCTGAAGTTGAAATTCTTAAAAATGATTTAACAAACTTCATTAAAGCTACTGAAACTTTTCAAAGAATCATGGGATCCCAAGTAGGAATTTTTGATAAAGCTGGTCTTGATTTTAATCAAACTCAAAAAACAAAAATGTATGAAAACTTCTTTCTTCTAGAAAGAAAGGAAGAAAAATATAAAACCAAATGCTCATATTGTAAGAAACTTGGACATTTGGAATGTGCTTGCTATTTTAAGAAAAAAGATTAAAAGATTAAAAGCAAAAAGTTTTTTAAAAGGAAAGATCGTTTTGCAAATAAAACTGAATCAATTTTGGAAAATCTGCAAAACGAAGAACGTTTTTCAGGTTTTTCTCAAAACGAAGAACGTTCTCCAGGTTGTTCTCAAAACAAAGAACGTTCTGGAACAAAAGCGGATCATTCTCCAGCAAGTCTGGAAAAAGGAGAACGATCTGAAATTTCATCAAAATCAATTTCAAAACCGTTTAAAACTCAGCTTTTGAAAACCTCACCAAGACCAACAACAAAGTGTTCCTATTGTTCCAAGAAAGACCCCTTCGAGTCAACTTGCTATTTTAAAAAGAGATCAAGTTTTAAAATATCTTATAGAAAAAGATATACTAATCATCAAGGACCCAAACAAATATGGGTACCAAAATCATTACTAATTTGTGATGCAGGAACATCATCCAATAATCAAGAAAGAACATTGATACATAGACAAGGCATGCTCAATACACATGAATGGAAAAGTATGATGCATCATCTCATTACAAAAATTTGGAGTGTCTATAACCATTGGAAACATTAACAAATCAAAGGTACATGTATCATCTTATTTCGCTTCCATGTATGCGCTTATTATCATGTTCAAAATTCAAATGTTGTCTCTTGTGAAAGATGACAAAGAGCATAGTGGCATTTTCCTTGTATTATGAATTTTTTTTTAAAGGGGATATTAGTTGTATAATATTTAGGGGGAGTTTTCAGAAAATGTTATTTTTTTTAAAACTAGAGTCAATTCATTGTTTTCTATCATTTGTATTCCCCAACCTTTTTGTGTTAACAAATGGGGAGAATTATTTTAGATTTTATGTTTAGATTTTATGTTGGTTCAAAAATCTGAAGCATATTCTGAAGGGGAGCTTTTAAAGCTCTCTATGATTAAAATTAGAATCAAAATTAAAATCTAAATTAACATGTTTGTAATCATCAAAAATGGGGGGATTGTTGAGACAAAATCTCAATTTAATGTTTTGATGAAAACAAACAAAAAGTTAATTAAGAATTATAATTATGATTCTAAGTGTTTTGATATTTAACATGTGTTTTTGAGTATGTTAAAACAAGATAGGTATCAAACATCACAAATCAGATCAAAGAAAGCAGTTCTGGAAAACGAAGATTGATTCTGGAAAACGAAGATTGATCTTAAAGCTATTCAGGAAAATGAAGATTGATCTTGACCTTCTGCTGAGAAACGAAGAACGATCTTCGTTTATGGCATAAACAAGGATAATCAATTTCCTTATAAAAAGATCAATCTTGGAAACATCATTCATCTTATATTCTCATATAGAATCAGCAAAGGATCAATCTGAGTCACATTTGTTCCAGAATTTGAAGAATCAAAGACATGCTTCAATAAAGGTATAATACAAGATCATTATTCAAATGAGGCAAGTGCAAGTACAAAGCTACAAGCTGTAAAGAACACTACTGATTGTACCTTTCTAAACCTGCACACGTGACTGAAAAGCATGCACTCAAATCAGACATCTGACACAATCACAAAGTACAAGTTAGTTCATCACAAACAAATTCGAAGATCAATCCTGGTTCTCAAGATCGATCTTGGATGCA
>NC_021167.2:16537380-16565991 GCF_000331145.2 Cicer arietinum | reverse complement strand
TGAAGAACAAAACACAACTCAAAGTACCAAGAAAAGATCAATCATTTCAATCATACTCAAGCATCTCAATATCATTCTTCAAGCTTGTTGTTTTTAATCTTTGTGTTGTGTTAGAATCAATCACAACTGAGTTCTATTTACATAATCTATTTCTCAAACAAGAGTTGAGTAAATACCCAAATTCTAAACATTCTAAAATCCACCACTTTGTAACTCAAGGTTATTTTGTTAACATAATCTTTAGTGATTTGTAAAAATCCCTTTCATATTTTGAAAGGTTACTTGCTAAATCCTTTCTGAAATTGTAAGGTAAATCTGTGAAAAATCCTTTCTAGGTAGAAAGGTAGAAACCGTGTAAAGATCAAGATTGATCCATGAAAACCAAGAACGATCTTGGTTTGAACACTTAGTAAAAAATATTTCTCAAACAAGAGTTGAGTAAATACCCAAATTCTAAACATTCTAAAATCCACCACTTTGTAACTCAAGGTTATTTTGTTAACATAATCTTTAGTGATTTGTAAAAATCCCTTTCATATTTTGAAAGGTTACTTGCTAAATCCTTTCTGAAATTGTAAGGTAAATCTGTGAAAAATCCTTTCTAGGTAGAAAGGTAGAAACCGTGTAAAGATCAAGATTGATCCATGAAAACCAAGAACGATCTTGGTTTGAACACTTAGTAAAAAATCTCACGGTTGTGAGGACTGGACGTAACCCGAATTGGGTGAACCAGGATATATCCTTGTGTGATATCTCTATCTCTATTTATCTTATGCTTTACAATCAGATTTCATTTTGATAAAAATTGATTTTACAGTTTTTGTAACAATCCAAGATTGATCTTCAACAGTACTAAGATTGATCTTCAATAGTACCAAGATTGATAAAAATTGCAAGTCTTTGTAAATCCGCATTAGATCTTTCAACAAGTTTGAAGCGAATCCATATCAAACATTTTGTGTATCTTGACATGAAAGCAGAAGTAGTAGATGATGCGTTAAGTAGAGGATACATAATCAGAACATGTCTCATTGACCATCATCAGAAAAAATTGATTTTGGGTGATTACTAGAGGAGGCACAAAGCTTTGTCTTCTTGCAACAATGACTTTAGATCGTTGACTATCATTAGAGAATATGACTTCTTTAAAGCGTTGAATTCTTCAGATTGTTGAGTTTTCTTTAGAGTGTTGACTTTCTCTAGATGATAATAACATATCAGAGTCAAGCGATTCAAACACTTGTGATTGTCAGAGGCATAGCCAATCACTTGTTTGTCACGCTTGTCCGAGTCAATCACTTGCCTTTCGTAGTCTTCAGAGGTAGACGAATCAGAACATTGTGTAGTCTTCAGAGGCAAACGAATCATAACTAGTTACATTCATTAGAGGCAACTGAGCTAGGACATTGCTTGCGTTATCAGAGTCAACTGAAGCTTGCTTGAACAAAGTCACCATCAGAGGCGTGCGTCACCACATCACTAGACTTAGAGTGTAGAGCAAAAGCATTGTCTTGGTTTCCTTTATCTTAGTCCAATTAGCAGAGGATATAACCAATCAACCAATCACCAGAGGATATAACACAATATCCTACCAAATCACTTGCTCTAAGAATTGCACACTTAATTAAAACATTAATGCATTAAATTATTCTCACAAATAAATTTTGTTATCATCAAAACAAGTAGGGTTTTGATTCTTCAAAACAACTTGGTTCCAACAAAATAACAAATTATGTTTTTCCGCTGCATAAATAGTTCACAACTGGATGTTATTTTCTAAAAATAATGGTTTTACCCTTTTTTTAAAATGTCTTTAAATCAATTAATAATAAATAATTAAAAGTACATATTTTCACACTTATATATTAAAAATAATACTTTGACCCCATCAAATTAAAATCCCCGAATTCACTTTTTAAAAAGAAAATAATAATTTTGTCAATCTCATAGCTTTAGAAATTGTTTTAAATAAACTATATATCATAAAATTTATTTTCAAATCCTAATCTTTATATAATTTTATAACCATGTTGATGTCATAAACTCAATTTTTCAGAATTGCTTATTTTTATGTAAATGTTCTTAACAAACTCTAAAATCTCCAAAAATTGTTTTTCAAGCTAAATAACATTCCCAAAAATTTTCTATACTACTTGATCAACACAGATATTTGTCTAAATTTTTCAGCACTTTTAAAATCATTATTTTTTAATTTTGAAAACGATCAAACAACCACAAATTTGTTTTCCACCTATTAAAATATAAAAACGATTTTCCACCGATCAAACATCTGAATATTTATTTTTAATCGATAATCTTTTCACAAAATTAATTTCAATCATCAAAATCATCTTAAAACAATGTCTAATTAATTGGATCATCATTAAATAGAATTTAAACCGTTAAAAATTGAGTTTCTAACAATTATGAGTTTTTTTACCGATTAAAATATAATTTAGACATTTACAAACATTTTTTATCACATAGAAATTGATTCTTGCCATAAATAAACAATAGATTCGATCAATTAAAATATTCATGTATATCAATAGAATCAAGAAAACTTTGCAAATAATAATACGGTACTAAAGTTTAAGAAAAGAAATAGAAGATGAAAAATATCTCAAATTTGTAATTACAATGTGAATGCAATTTCTCTCATTCTTGACATTGTGCCAATCCGACCGTTGAAATTAAGAAGCATGTGTTGCAAATATTTTTTCAAAATTTTAATCTAATTCAACTGTGAACGAATGTGTAATGCAATCTTACACCGATTGATTTGAGAAAATGAAAATAATTTCTCTATATTTTTTCTTTTACTAATAGAAATTGTGGTGGACTTACGGAATTGAGAAGAATAAGTGTGGCAATAATTTAAAGGCCAAGATTATATATATTTTTTGCTAATTAATTAGCATTCAAACCAAATAGTGTTTTTGTTTAGGATTCTTGTTTACATTAAATACTGTGTTATAATTTGCATGCCTGTGGAGTTTGGACTATCTAGAAGGCAAGGAATTTGGAGTTTGGACTATCTAGAAGGCAAGGAAATTATTAATATTAGACAATTAATAATTTAATTTAGAGAAAGTTGTGCAAAGTATTATGTTTTATTTTATTCTTGCAGAAAGTTGTGCAAAGTAATATGCATACAAGAATTTGTTTTCTATTATTTGTGCTTGTGACAATTATCCATTTTATCAAACTACTTAATATAAGAGTAAGACATTATTAAACGTGTGATATGAAATTCACTTCTTAATATTACACACTTTTTTAAGCTTATTTTCACCAACTAATTCAATAAATAAATAATGAATGGAGAATTTGGAGATAAATTATTGCAAGAATTAGGTGTTCCATAAATCTCCCAATCTTTTCAAATCAACAAGAGAAGATCCACCTCCTCCTTTAGCCTCTTTACAATTTCTTTTCATTTTTAAAATCATTTCTCTAATTTTTTTTCCTTTATCTGATTTCATCAACTTCATAACTCGTTCTCCTAACTCGATTGCACTTACAAACTTATCCGCTGACTCATTCAATTTCAAAGCAATTTTCATTTCTTGTATTAAAATCAACCTATTCAACTTTTGCTCAGCATAAAGTGGCCACGTAATCATTGGAACTCCTTCACAAATCGCTTCTAAAATTGAGTTCCACCCACAATGAGTCACAAACCCACCCACTGAGTGGTGATTCAATATTGCTCTCTGTGGGGCCCAGTTTCTCACCACCATTCCCTTCTCTTTCGTTCTTTTCAAAAATCCTTCTGGTAATAACTCGTCCAAACTCAACACGTCTAAATCCAACTCACTCCTAACAATCCAGAAGAATCTTTGCTTACTTTTCTCCAATCCAAATGCTATCTCATTCAACTGAGCCTTAGAAAATCTCCCCATGCTTCCAAAGCTCAACAACACAACACTTTGACTCGGTTACGAGTTGAGCCAACTCGTACAACGACTTTCATTTTTCTCATACACGCCAGAAATATAGGTCCAATGCAAAAAATCAATGGAGTAATTCCATCAGAAACACACAACCCATCTCTCAAAGCTTTAATAGCTTTTTTTTCAATAACATCACAAGTATTTAGAATAATTCCATCACTTTTCCTCAATATTTTAGCACATTCAAGCAATTTATGGTAATTTGGACTTGTTGGATCCTTCCCTTCATCAAAGAAGTCATCGGCGAATAACCTCGGTAACCTAGGCAATTCAATAGGTGTGTCAATGTCAAAGTCTTTTATGGATTTTGTTGCATTTTTGTGAAAAGCTGGAAAGTGAAGAAAAATTGATAGTGTAGAAGTTGCTGAGGTAAAATAAAAATAAACAGGAATTTTAAGGTTGTTTGTAACTAGTGTAGCACTATAGTTGAGAAAATCCAAAATAACTACTTTGAGGTTTGTGGTTTTTGAGATAGATTGAAGAATATGGTGAACATGGTGGTTACTAGGAGGGGAGAGTTGAAGTGTGTGTAAGTGAGGTGGAAGTGTTAGAGTGAGTGAAATGGAAGGAATTAAGTGAAAGTTTATGGAAGGAAATTTGTTAGAGATAGAAGAAATGTATTGAGTGATGGAATCATTGTTTTCATTGTTTGGTGGTACAAGGATTAGAATTTTGATTGAAAATGAAGGATGGTGTGTTAGTATGAGTTTTCCTAATTCAACCATAGACATTAAGTGTCCACTACCAAAGGCAGGGTAAAGAACTATAGTGTCTTTCATGATTTGGGAGTATGTGAAAATTGTTTTCTTAATTTCAAAAGCAAAGTGAATAATGGTATTAATACACAGAATTGTCTCCTATTGTGCTATTAAAAAATGATGGATTATTTTTGCACGCAATAAGCATTTATAATATTAAATTAATTTCTCTAATTATTGAAATGCAAGTCTACACATGTTTTGTTATAAGTAATATTTTTTTATTAAGTGCCAACTGTTTTTAAAGATATTGTATATCGTATGATACGGACCATATCAATAAATTTGTGTTTACATGCTCTCTCACGATATTCTCAGTCCTCTATATATTTGATTCTTCAAGTTTTTTACTTTTATTTTTAAAATAAAATTTAAATGTAATTAATGATTTTTTGTCTTTTATATTTTTAAAAATTAAATATAGTAAATAAATTTTGTTTTTACTTAATTTACTTACAAAATTATAATTTCTTAATATGTGGGTTCAAAATTCAAAGAATTAATATATATAAATTCAAAGAATTCAAATAATTTCTTAATCCCAATTTAGTTACTAAAATTATATATAAATTATTGACAATATTTATATAAAAAAAACAAAAATTATGCAATGTCAAATTGACAGAAAATAAGTAAAAACAAAAAGAGAAGAAAGTCACACAAATCAGCAATACAATTACAATACATTAAATTATGCAATGGCATAATACTATGCACTTTCAAATAATATATTTGCTACACAGAAGCATTATAACAATCACGTGAAACATTATAACAATCCGTGAAACATTATAACAATCACGTGAGTTCACTACTTTACCATCATTTTGCTGGCTATGTCGTACACAATTTAAGAATTTGAATTTTTTTTTTTTTACTTATTTAATCCACGATATGCTTTAACATCTCATGGTGCAATAATTGTATTTGAGATCTATAATCATAAATAGTTTAATGTGACTTAAAAAATAATATTTTATCAAATTTTAGATCAAAATTATATTTCGAGACCAAAACTAGAAAAATATTAAAATAGGGAAACTATTTTTGTAATTCAGCTAAAATAGAAGGATTAAAACTACAATTAACCCTTCTTTTTATTTAAGATAATTCTATTTGAAATAGATTGAATATTAAATATGATTATATTTTATCCATAGAAATTCAAACTCAAATCTAATACATTATAAAATTTTATTTTCTCTACTGAACCCAACTCTAATGGTAATTTAAGACTCATATCAAGATTGGGTTGAAAAATTAAATTAGAAAAATAACCTGTATAGTAATTATGCGGAACGTAGTATTAAAATTTTATTTAGAAGAGTATATTTTTTATTCACTTGAAAAAAAACTTAAATCAAAATAAGTAAATAAATTTTTAAATTTTATATTTTTTTGCAAAATTTATTCTACTCCTTTAAATTATTTTGTTGTATCATATTAATCCATTAATTTTTTAAACAAATTAATATTTTTACAACTATAGTGGTCATAGCAAGCCTAACGAGAAATCATATAAGAGAAGTTAAAGGGCAGCACTGAAGTTGAATGTGCTATGAAATGTTAATGAATTGAAAATCTTTTTAGAGGACAATACACAAAATAAAAGGAAGGCAATAATAAAACCAAGAAAACTTCACAGTGAATATATAATATGTAAAAAGAGGAAATTTTTAACAATTACAACGATCAAGGAAATTTACGGGTTTTTCTATACAAGTATAAAAGATGCACTTTTTTAAAAAAAAAACTTTGAGGATATTTCAAAAGTTTTAAATAAATTATTATATTTTTGAGTGAATAATGTAAACAATTATTTTAGATGAAGATATTATTATTATTATTATTATTATAATAATAATAATAATAATAATAATAATAATAATAATAATAATAATAATAGTAAAATTAGTGGGTTCCACTTGAAGAGTGAGTCCACGCAACAAATCTCGTCCAACCAACAAATCTTCCTCTCACGACTCAATTGAGAAGGAACTACTCAACCATGTCAACCATCTTTCTACAACTATCATCTTTGACACAAACAAGACATTCGTCATCATGTTTGAACCATTCTCATCGATATGAATATTTTCAATTGAAAATGACTTCATTTCCAGTACATCTCGTATTCAATGATATTGCACCTCAATCTGCTTCGACTACGCACAAAAAGTTGGATTCTTGCTAAAATAGTTCGCACTCTGACTGTCACAGAATAACACAAACTAGTTTTGCTTGAGGCCTAACTCATGTAAGCATTTCTTCATCCACAACAATTCTTTAGAAGCTTTAGTTGCTGCAACGTACTCAACTTCAGTAGTGGATAAAGCAACACACTTTTGTAACATTGATTGCCAAGACACAACTCCCACTCCAAACGTCATCATATAACCAAAAGTAGATTTTCTAGAATCAAGACCACATGTCATATCTGCATTTGTGTAGCTATCCAACACAAGTTCACCACCTCCATAGTATAAACACATTTTGGAAGTGCCTGTGAAGTATTTGAGAATCCACTTTACTGGTTGTCAATGATCTTTACCTAAATTAGAGAGAAAACGACTAACAACGCCAACTGCGTTAGCAATATTTGGCCTTGTGCATACCATAGCATACATCAAACTACCAATTGTAGATGCATAAGGAACCTTCTTCAACTCTTCTTTGTATTTCTCACTTGTAGGACATTGATCATAATTCAATTTGAAATCAATAGCAAGTGGAGTACTAGCAGGTTTATAATTGCTCATGTCTTTACCAGAATCCAATTACTTGCTTCAACAAAGCCAATACATATAATAACGATCATTTGTTGTCGATCCTGAATATGAATCCCTCATAAGAAAGAAAGTCATGGAAAATGTATGACCAAACGTGACTAGAATAATATTATATGTTGTCGATATCACGTTACTCATATCAGGTATGGACATCCATTTATCTAGGGTCTGAATACCAAAACTTGTTATCTTCAAAGAATCTCTGATTCCTCTAATGCGTAATGGGAACAATCTATCATATGGACTTATATGATAAGCAATCTCTTGGTCCAAACAATGGCAGACCAAAGACCAAAACTCTTCACCATGTCCAAGCAATGATCCAATAGCGCGATAGCCACAATTTCCATTTACTATCACATTAAATATTTCATAAATGTATGGTTGAGTAACATCAGGAAATTATCTCAAAAACAAATGTATCGAAGGTTGAGATGATTGAGAGGGTTTTTTCTTTGATGAATGAGAATATATCCTCTTTGATGATTGAGATGGTTGAGAATTAGGATCTTCACAGTATGTTGCATTAACATGCTCAAAGTAAGAAAGGTCTCGATATACATCATATTCATCTGACTTTTTACCCTTACTCTTCTTCACCCGTCCTTTGGTATTAACTTTTTCAGGTGGTGGACACATTGAGCTTGTAGTTGGAAAAGCAAGTTCATGCACCTTACTCTTCAACACCTTTTTTCCTATAACATCAAATGATGAAAGCGTTTCCATAAGGCATTCATCTCATTAGATATATCCAACTCTGATTCATGTTAAGTGTCTTTGGTGAGTTCACATTCAATGCTTAATTTCCTCCATTGAATATGCACAACATCTAGATAAATTGATTCACCCATCAATTTATATTGTGCCAATTCACAAGCACAAGGTAACTTGTATGTTCTTCTGAGAGAACACTCACATACAGATTTGTCGGTATCCACCCACTCAACTTTCTCGTATTCTACATCAATGCGTCTTTGAGCTTTTCTTGATACGAATGTATTCAAACTCTGATAAAATGGATTTTTGTTTTCATGCGCTTTTCTCGGTCTTGCAATGAGAGTAACATTATTTGTATTTTGGTCTTGCAATGAGAGTAACATTATTTGTATCTCGGTCTTGCAATGAGAGTAATATGAGCCTCAGTGCAACATTATATTTTGTTAAGTCATGAACATATTTTTTGTCTTCTTCATCTAAAAGTCCAACAAATGTATGTCCCTTCAAAATATCAGGTATTTCATGGTTGTGAACTCCACAAATGTCTTTAATTGTTCATCCTAAACAATCTTTTAATGATTTTGATATAAGCTAGAAAGGACAACCACACTTTTTTGTTGAACTTCAAGTTAAACTATCAACATGTTTGTATTTTCCTCATTTGTCACAACCTAATATTTATTTTTTCCTCCTCCCTACCTCTCCTGTCTCTTAGTAATGATAACAATCACTTTGTTTTTTATACCAATTTCCCTAGCCCAATTCACAACAGTTTCACGTGTATCAAATTCTGAAATATAATATAAAACAAATTATAATATATTTTTACAATATTAATTATAATTAATATTTTTACAATTAATCACAATAATATATTTTTACAATATTAATATTAATAATAATTATTCATACTTGATATGTGTAAAAAATGTTGGTAGTATCGATGCATGTTTTGTCACAAAATAGTAGAGGTTTACCCATATATGTTAAAATTATTTAATTAAAAAAAAATAGGTGTGTACCGAAAAACTTTTTTCATAAGGTTTCTGGTACAAACAATTTTACAAGAAATCTTGTGAAAAAAGTTTTCCAGTAATATAGATTTTTAATCTTTTGTAACAGAATACTTTTAAAAAGATTTCTGGAAATATAGATTTTAACCCTTCTGTGCCGGAAAACTTCTAAAAAGATTTCCTGTAAACATATATTTAAACTTTTGTATCGAAAATTTTTTAAAAAGTTTTTCGATAATTTTTAAAAAACTTTTACGTATTGAAAAACTTCAATTGATTTATCTAAAAATCTCTGAATGGTAAAAAAAAAAAGTGAATTTAAGTTGATAAAATAGTAAAAAAAATTAAAAGTAAATTTGACATGCTCAATTTTTTTTGCGGATGTAAGTATAATTCGGGAGTATATGGTACGATGTAAGTATAATTCGGGAGTATATGGTACAATTTTTTTATATTATACTAGGTATACTACCTGTGCTTCGACTTTTTTTGTTGTTCATAAAGTATGAGTTTTTGGGAATATATATTTAAAATATATTTCCAAATTAAAAAAAAATGGTAAATCGGTGATTGAGTTCATTTTCAAATTATAGGGTGTGTAACATAGTCATAAATTATAGTATAAGATATTGTGTAGCATTCAACTTATATAATTTTGTCCGTTTATTTTTATTATTTGTATAAAAAAAATATAAGATGATATTATAGAATTTTCACCCTTAATTTTTAGAAAAATAATAATTCAAAACTTTTACTTTTATATTAAAAAACAAAAATTAATACAACATTGATTTTTTGGAATTACTTAATCATTTTTTATCAAGGAAATTTGTAATGGAAAAAAATCAATCTTATTGATTGTCTTTTATTAACAATATTATTAAATATTTTTAAGAAAGTTTGTAATTGATTTAATCTAATTAGCAATAATGGCAAATTTTATTTTCAAAATAGTAAAACTTATTTTACATTTACATCTACATTTATACTATAAACAATAGTGTTAATTCAAATAAAACAGTACACATGACACTTATCTAATAAATTATTCATTTATTATTATACTAACCTTCTATCTAAAATATTTATTTTCGAATGTAATAAATAAAAATATTATCTTTCAAATATATTCTACCTTTTTTTCAAATAGACTCATAAGTTGAATATGTGATACCATAAACCCTAAATTGATATTAACTTTTTATTTATAATTTTATTTTTAAATTTTATGAAATTCTTAAAATAAAAAAAATAAAAAACTTTCAAACATTTTTTTTAAGTAAAAAGTATCACGTAATCATGAACATGTCACATTAATCCAAAATTTCGATTAAACTCAACAGCTCGAAATCATTACGGTAGTCAACAAAATCCTTTTTGAAGCACGCGCACATAAGATTAATGATAAATATAAATGTAGTCCCAACTCGATGTCACTATCAGCGCAATAATTCTTAAACTAAAAGACGTCAATATATATATATATATATATATATATATATATATATAATAAAAGTCTTCAAGACAAGATGGCTTCCGCCACTCGGATGTTACTCGTGATCACCTACAGCTTGCAACTCGTCTGCGCCCATCACGAACGCCAAACACAAACAACGAGGGGTGAGTTTCGAAATTATGTAACAATATAAGATAAACGAGGATAACACGCAAGTGGTCAAAATATCACAAATAAAAAGAATCATTCAAGAACATAATATCAAAGGTTAATCTAATTCAATCACAATAAAACAGTTACAAAGATGAAATGTTATGCATGTCCTATACTCTATACTTTTTCATCATTTGGTACTATTCTACTCTGAAGTACTTGGTTAGGAGACCTAATACTATGCCACTACAAGAGTGGACAGATAATTCATGAATAACCAAATCCTCATAGATCCCCTCAACTCAACCCGAGACACTTAACAGTCGGAGTACTCTTGTGTTGCCCAGTAGCTCCTAGCCTTAGGGAATAACCCACTAATCCACTTAGGAATTCCCCACTAGAGGTACCCCCAAGGTCTGTCAGTCTTATCTTACAATTCGATCGTAGCCCTCCACGATTAGACTCATTCAGTTGTACTTCCTTGAATCACTAGGTTTGTCAGACCCTCCCTATATTATGATAAAATAATCCTCACTCCAAAATCTACAACACCTATTTCATACTTACTCGATCATCACAACTCAATAAATTTCAATTTGGATTCACAATATTCATCATTATATATGTATATTAGTCAATCACAATAAAATCCTAATATTTGATTTACACTACTCACAATGCACAATCCAGTCTTATCAATCACAAAATAAGAAATCAAACAGGTGGTGCGTTCAAGTAGTATCACTATTTCAATCAAGTAAACAAGAGCACTCATGTACATATCATTCATACAGTAACAATCAGTATAAGGTTTCATTAATCAAACAACATGCAGTCTTGATATAAATAAATTCACGACATTTCTATAGGTTGTTAAATTATATTTTAGTCCTCACTATTACCATTCATATATTATTATTATTACGCAATAGGGCTCGACCGAAAATACACGAATGGAAATACATCAACGTAAAAACCAAATATAAATTAGTTACTTGCTCCAATAGATAAATAATTTATTTATTAATAATACGTAAATAAATTATATGATATTTGTAATATAACCCAAAAATATACTTAATATCATTAAACACACATATTACTATAATGAGATTTTGTTTAAACTAAACATGATAGGAAGAACTAAATATCTTGTCTATATATATATATATATAGTTTTGATTTTTAAATATATTTTTATATATATCACATGAATGCAGGTAATAATAATTAATTACAGCTTATTATTGGTTACACCCAATTTTATATTATAATCAAAATAAATTAAACCTTTCAGTTGTGAAATCAATTAGACTCTATGCCTTAAGATATGTGTCATTTGCTAACTTAATACTGCTAATAGCTTTAGATGTGTGTTATTTGCTAACATAATTCTACTAATAGCTTTAGATAATGCTAATAACTCAAGATATGTGTTATTTGCTAAGTTAATTACCGCTAATGGTACAACACAAACCTAACATTGTTAGGTGAAGATTTTAAAATATACACATAGTGAAAACAATTCCAAAAGGCAAATGGCAAATCAAAATATTTCAATAAAAATCCTAATAAACATCAACAAACATGGTTACGATAATGCTAAGGACATGGATTCACTGCCACAAAAGCCACAACAATTGGTTGAATAACAGAAAGATTAATTTTCCACTGAAGTATGTTTTATTTCATATAAGTAACAATTATACCCACAATTTCAAATTGTTATTAATTGATATGAGTTACTGTTTGTACTAACATCCACAAATATATTTAGTATCATACATATTTATGATTATATTAATGTAGAAAGATACCCTATTATTATTATTATTATTATTATTATTATTATTATTATTATTATTATTTTAAAAGAAAAATAGAGTTATACATCGTTTAAACAAATACCATGTAGGCATGATCTTTTGGTATTCGAATTGATGATAGTATATCATTGAAATTAGAAATGTTTACTTACTGCTTGGTGAACACTATAAAACTTTGAATTATAATTAAAATAAACCAAAGCTTTAGACATCAACAAATTTTATACTTTTCAATATAATATAAAATTATAATTATAAAGCATATAAATAGAATATACATGATCATATAATAAATAAAAAATATAAAGAAAATTTATGCCCAAGATTAATATAAATTAGTCAGGTTATAGATTTCATACTGACATTGACATGAAAAGAAATTGCCGATTTACAGCGAAGGAAGGAATAAAAGAAAATAGAAAATTAAAGATATAGGATGAAAACTAACATGAGAAACGATAATCCTACCAAAAATTTTAAAGTTTATGTCAATTTCATAACATGAAGATTTAATATAAAAATAATATAACAAAAAGTTCGTATAGGTACTAAAACAACATACTTTATAGAATAGCTAAATGGTGTTAATCAATTTATTCTAAGCTACTTCTAATTATACCAAAATGTGAATATTTTGTTTCTTATATGCTTAGCTATTATTCTTTTTGAAACTGAAATCTTTGAGCGGCGACTGTCAACTAGCAGGCAAGATGTGTATTAGAGGTATAGTAAGTTAGTAATCTGTGGCTCATAATTGTTTTTTATGAGTGTATAGTAAGTTAGTAATCTGTAACACCCCGATTTTCAAAGCGAAGGTGTATTTTTTTTTAAAGGAGATTAAAATAAAACAGAGAAAAACAAATAAGGAAATACCTTTGGATAAATACTTGAGTCATTATAGTTTACAAGCAGCGGAAAAGTTTCTCAAAATACGAATCCAAAGTATTTATATTTAAAAAGGTGGTACATAGACCCCATCATAAATACATGTCAAACAGACAATATTAGTATAGGTACAGTTTTCCGAATTAAAATACTGCAACCCAAAAGAATGACGTCTAGTCCCTATACATCAACCTAATCTGATCATCCTACCAAAAACTATACACCCTGCGTGATCTCCACGCGCCCCGTGAGATCCTCCTACATAGCTCCAGTCAAGCATTCCCATCCGTAGGGTACGAACCGGCAGGATCGTCCTGACTCTCATCTGAGGGCAAAACCCAGATTTCCACAATAGTTGTAAAGGGTCACCAACTGAAATTAACAGATAACACATAACATTTAAGTTTTAAATGCACAAAATAACCTTTCAACTAAGCATGCACCTTAAAAGGATTTCTCATATGCTAAAAGTTCATGTAATGCTTGCCAATTAAAAATGAAATCAAAATAAAGTTCTCAATCCATCAAGTAATACATCACTGACCAAAACATTGATAAATCAATTGAGCAATCTGTTATCTAACTCAAAATAAGAATTCCTACTGAGCCAATCGATTGCCAAATCGATTTTGTCAGTTCTGCTGAGTTCCTGTGTGGCCAAATCGATTTTGTCAGTTTTGCTGAGTTCCTGACTTAAGGCCAATCAATTGCCAAATCGATTTCTTAAATGGTTTTGAAAAACAGATCACAAAATCGATTGGCAAATCGATTTTGCCAATATAGCAAAGTCCCTGCAACTCATCAAATCGATTGGGAAATCGATTTCCCTGCTTATCCTTCCAAAAATACATAAACTAATCCAATCCCATTCATACACAAACCCACATCTTAACACTTAGCACTTCCCACACGATTACCACGACAAACTGAGTTTTGAAATAGTTTTACAACCCATCACACTTACGCACAATAAACAATTCATATCACTTAGCAATTTCAACACAAATACCACGTCAAATCAAATTCAGAACACTCAACCATAAACTTGAATCAAACACGACTCGCGTGCCAAGCACCCTAATGCAATGCGTATATGCCAAAATGCATGGACTCGGAATTCCAAACCAAAACCCTCTTCGAAGGGCCGTATATCATAATTGTACCGGCTATCGCAGGCCAAAGTACCAATTACCGAGGTGCCACCTATCACGGGTCAGCACGATTTACTAAAAGAAAAAGTGTAAGTCGTAAACATACCGCCTATCACAGGCCAAAGTAATGTTTACCGAGGTGCCACCTATCACGGGTCAACACAACTTACCAAAACGTAAATCGTAAATGTACCACCTATCACGGGTCAGTACTGTTTACCGAGGTGCCACCTATCACGGGTCAGCACGATTTACCAAAATGAAATGCATGAGCATACACTAACTCCATCCACAACAATCGTTAAGCAAATGCAGATATTAAAAGATTCCCCATTTTTAATACTCGTTTAACTCTAATGGTTTTCACGCCAACATTAAGTAAACGTAGACATTAAGAGATTCCCCATTCTTAATACTCGTTTAACTTAAACGATTTTCTCAAACACACATTAAGTAAACCGAGATATTAAAAGATTCCCTATTTTTAATACTCGTTTAACTCTAATGGTTTTCACGCCAACATTAAGTAAACGTAGACATTAAGAGATTCCCCATTCTTAATACTCGTTTAACTTAAACGATTTTCTCAAACACACATTAAGTAAACCGAGATATTAAAAGATTCCCTATTTTTAATACTCGTTTAACTCTAATGGTTTTCAAACTCCACACAAAACAAACTCAAACCTATTATCAGATCCAATCCACAACTCATACCAAAACACATCAATTCATTTCTCCATAGAATCCAACCATACACACAACAAATTTCATCAATATTAATTAAGAACACATCGAATATGACGAACACAAATCAACACAATCCACCGCTCAAACACAACAAGTTTCATTTACTCAAAATCATACATAAATGAGTTTAAATTCATTTTCCACGAAACATTCATCAATATAACCCAAAACCTAACTCTAAGATTTTACTCGTAAAGCCTTAGATTCATTTTCCCCCAAATCAACACTCAAACCCTAACAAAATTCTTTTCCACACAACCACAGATAAGTCCCTAAATGCAAACTAGAAGTTTGGAAGGAGCCCTTACCTTAACGATAGCTTTAACGTGCGTTTCCGGTACCGCGAGCAAAACCGGTAAAATCTCCGCTCGCGACGTCGCTTCCAAAGTTGGTTCACTAGCACCGTAGTGTGGTGGTGAGCAACTTTCCCTTCTATCCCTTCGTGAAACGAAGCTTAGATCTAGATGAAACGGGGAGGTTTGTGTTTGACGGTTTTAAAATCCCTAACACCGTTTTTCTTCGTTTTCGAATCAAACAAGAAGAATGAAGTTGAGTAATCTTCTCTTTCACACTCCCCAAACCTTGGGTTTCTAATCTTGAAGAAAGGAAGCAAAGAAAAATGAAAATGGAGGAGAAGGAGGGATTTGCGCGCGAGACAGGGAGAAGAAGATGGAAAATCTTATTTTCTTTCCTTTCTCTCTCTTTCCTTTGTTTTTCCTTTCTTCCTTTTTCCTTCTTTCCTTCTTTCCTTTTTATATCCTTTTCTTTTCCTTTTCCTTCCTTCTAATTTCCTATCTTTCTATTCTCTCCAAACAAACATATCTACATATTTATTAAAATTACCATTTCACCCGTAACACATTAAATTCTTTGTAAAAGATTCACCACAGTTAATTTAATTTATTTATCGACGAGTAATTCTAAACGGCATCACAATATCTTTTGATCATTTAAACTCCAAATTAATGATAACTTTGGCTAAAAAGCCTCCGAGCCAATATCCAAAATACACAAAAATACATAAAGTATACTTTAAAATTATGGGTCTTACATAATCTAAGAAAATTTCTTAGAACTCACTCAATACTTACAATTTTGGAGCCAATATTTGTCTTTTTCATCAAACCATTAATGTTTTTTTGTTTTAAATATTTTAATATACTTATTTCTATGAATTATACTTAGAGTAAATGCATATACATTAAATAAATTTTAGAATATATGATACATTTTATACTGATTTTGTTATTTTTATATCAGCTCTGATATATTATATTATGAAGTTAGAAAACCATTCATTCTTTTCATTTTTTAATTTAATTTTGTTTTGTTTTTCATATATATGCAAACAGTGTTATTAATAACATTTCGATTTTATGGTAATTTTAGACTTTACATTCATATGACTTTTTTAACTGTGTATATTAATATGTAATCTACATCTACATTATAAATAAATGCCTTGCAAAATAACATATAGTACCGACATGATCACATTACACGTTGTTAACAACAAAAATCATAATTACGAAAAACTTACTATTATAGTTAAAAAATATGGAGACTAATAAAGAGTTATAATTAGTATTGATAACTTATCTGTCAAAAGAAAGTATTATAATCGATGGCTAAGACTTAAAACATGTTATCAACTATCCAATATATGTTTTGGTATTAGTAAAAAAATGTTTTAGAAGACATATTATACATATATATTATCTTTAAATGACACATTATTTTCCTCTTTTAGAACCTACAATTTTCTAAAATCGGTATTTCAAATTCTAAACCACATAAATGATTTTCATTTACATTGACATAATTTTTTTAGAAATAGTATTTCACTTTGTTTAATTAGCTAAATCATATATGACTCAATTAGGTCATAAAATTACTAATTAGGTAATGATAGATGTCTATTCATTTAAAAACAAATTACACTCGTTTAAGATTTCAATTAGGTCGTAAAGTTACTAATAATTTTGATTGGAAATTATTAGATATAGAAAAATCAAATTAATTTTATAGTCTAACACATATTTAGTTGTAATATTATTGGAAAATTGAGCAATAATTTTATAGTCTGACTCTTAACCCTACAATAAAAATATAGGTGTAAATAAAATTGAGCAATAGTTTTATTTTATATTAATCCAGTTTTTTTGAGATTGATATGATTATTATATACCGTAACGTGTAGCTACAGGATAAGTCAAAAATCTACATTTTTATAATAAAAGAGTAATTATATGGTGAAGATAAAGAACAAACATATTTATTGTACAATGGCTAAGGGTAAAAGAAATTGTTTTTTTCATTAATTATTTCATTACATACTATTTTTGGTCATTTTTGTATCAGGATAGGATGATAGGACCTTGCCGTTGCCTCAAGCTTAGCTTTGCTGTTGAAGTCCCTTTTGAATGAAATTGTGTGGGAAACATTTTTCTTTTAGGCAATTAACAATTAAGTACAAGGATAAAAACTTATAATCTCTAATTAATTACAATAGGTACAAGAAAAAAAATAAAAATAGAAAGGCTAGTGCAATAGTGTAAAAGCAAGGCTAATGTAGAAGCCAACATAAAACAAAAGGCATACCAGAGCATAATCAAGGCAGGATGAGACAAAATGAGTCTATTTATTACAATTAAACTATATCATTTTTATTTTTAATTTATATATATTTTTTATAAGCTTAATTGCAGTTTTGATCCCCCTATTTTAGCTGAATCGCAAAAGTAGTCCCCCATTTTATTTCTCCCCAGTTTTGGTCCCTTAACCATAATTTTGGTCCAAAACTTGATGAAATTTCATTTTTTTTTTGTATTTATTTAAGTCATATCATGCCTCAAGATCTCATTTGCAACAATTGTATCTAAAATCTATGATCATAAATGGTGTAGTACGATTTTAAAAAAATGAAATTTCATCAAGTTTTGGACCAAAATTCTGTTTGGGGAATCAAAACTGGGGTGAAACAAAATGGGGGGACTACTTTCGCGATTCAGCTAAAATAGGGGGACCAAAACTGCAATTAAGCCTTTTTTATATTAATAATTATGAATACATAAATACACACACACACACACAGATATATATATATATATATATATATATATATATATATATATATTTTATTATATATTTTTTAAGATTTAATAAATATAAATAAAATAATGACAACTTAAAAATTGATATATTATGAATATAATTTAATTATATTTTACTTGAAAATATGAATAACAATGATTTTCATTTTATCGGGTAAAAGATAAGTAAACATAAGAACCTAAATTTTGTCCAACAAATATTAATGCAAAAGTATGTGAAATGCAAAAGTAGAATAGCCAAAAGTATGAAAGTAGAATAATGGTTAATGAAAAAAATATGTGAAACAACAAAGACCCCTAAAATGTTAAAGTGGAAATGGTGCAAATTTTTGTGTGTGCAAAATGACCATCTTCCGATTCATTACTGACGCGTAGATCAACATGATGCATAGATCAACATGAGTGAAAATAAACGTCTTCAGATTGTTTACTAATGCGTAGATCTGCAGAAATAAAAAATGATCGTCTTCGGATTGGTTACCGATACGTAGATCGACAAAAATGAAAGTGATTGTCTTCGGATTGGTTTTCGATGCCTAGATCAACATGAGTGTAAGTGATCGTCTTCACATTGATTACCGATGCGTAGATCAATAGGAATGAAGAGAAAAAAAGTAGTTCGTCCAAACATGAAGGCAAATAAAGAGGGAGAATATGTATATGATATTTGCAATGCGAACATTAATGGTTGTCTAGTATAAATATAAGGTATGAATGATTCATGCGTGTGTTATGCATTATGCAAGGTTGTTGAGTATATGTAACGTGTGAATGAAGATGCATGGATCATGTGAGTATGAGTAAATTATGCATGATTTATGCGTGCCATGCATTATTGATCAATCTTTGTTCATTTCTTTGATTCCCCGATCCTTATGCTCTTCTATGCCCCAAGATTCAATGGATGAGTAAAAACAACTATTGTTTCTGCATGATGACTCTTCATACCTATCATGTGACCGCTTTTTGAGATGAAGCAAAGTCCATTGTTTAAAATGATTACCCTCTTTATTATTTTTTACACACTCATATATCTTGAGAATCAATCGAGTTCCCGTGTATATATTTTTCAAGTGTCAACATTTATTATCATAAAACAACATTTTAAAATACTAGAACAATCAATAATGAGACTGAATTAGTTTAAAATGAGTGTAACGTACAATATCGAATGACAATATTGGAAAGCATAAATTCGTTACATTGAAAATAAATCAATTGAGGCAGGGGTTACGGTGTAGGGACGAATTTGTTTAGCTTTAGATGGAGGCATATCAAACGCTAGTCGTTCTTGTAATTTAGGATTTTTATTAGTGAGCTTCCAAGAATAATAATTGCCCTGGTTTGAAGCACTTGTTTTTTTTTTTTTTTTTCTAATTTTTGCATGGACTGCTCTTCAAAATTTTCAATCCATCGGGATGCTCTAATTTTTGCATTTTTGCCTAGGTCGCATTTTCAAGTTTTCAACCTACGGAGCCCATTTTTCAATAATTTTTTTTTCAAGCATAATATTTTTTGACTGCATCTGAATTTACTGGAAGTGGAAATTCCTCTCCATCCATTTATGCGAGTATTAGAGCTCCTCAAAGAAAGCTTTTTTCACAACATATGGTCCCTCGTAATTTGGAGGCCATTTTTCACAAGAATATTTTTTAATGGGCAATACTTTCTTTAACACTAAGTCTCCTTTTTTGATATAGCTGCTATCATTCTTTTTTCTTCTATGAGATTCAATTGGTCATATCGTAATTGAACCCACTCTGCCTCTTCTAGTTTTGTTTCCATCAAGACTCTGATCGAGGGAATTTCAACTTCAATGGGAAGTATTGCTTCCATTCCATACACTAATGAGAAATGAGTTGCCCCTGTTGAGGTGCCAACATAGGTTCTATAGCCATTTAATGCAAAGGGAAACATTTCATGCGAATCCTTGTATGTCTCCACCATCTTTTGTATGATCTTCTTGATATTCTTATTTGCTACTTTTACATCCCCATTCATTTTCAGATGATATGGAGAAGAATTGTGGTGTTGAATTTTGAAACTATCACACAACTCTTTCATTATTTTGTTATTCAGATTTAGTCGCATTATCAGTGATTATCTTATTTGGCAAGCCATATCGACAAATCAATTCTCTTTTGATGAATATGACAACCACACTTCTCGCCACATTGGCATAAAAAGCGGCTTCAACCCATTTTGTGAAATAATCAATAGCTACTAGGATAAATCGGTGCCCATTTGAAGCCTTAGGCTCGATGAGTCCAATAACATTCATCCCTCACATTGAAAATGGCCATGGTAATGTTAAAACATTCAAAGAGGTAGGAAGTACATGTACTTTATCAACACAAATTTGACATTTATGACATTTCTTTACGTAACTAAAGCAATTAGACTTCATGGTCAACCAATAGTAGCCAGCCCTTAAGATTTTTCTTGTCATTGCTTGCCCATTTGCATGAGTTCCAAAAGAACCTTTGTGAACCTCTTGAATGATTTTCTCCGCATCCACTTTATCCACACATCTAAGGAGAACCATATCATGATTTCTCTTATAAAGCACATCACTATTTAAGAAGTTAATTGGCAACCTCCTTAAATTCCTCATATGATTATCGGAAATACCCAATGGATATTCCTTATTCTTAACATATGATTTGATATCATAAAACCAAGACTTGTTGTTAGTCTCTTCTTCTATTGATAAACAATATGTTGACTTATCATTTTGTTGAATTTTTATGACCGACACTTCCTGACCAACACTTATTTTGAACATTGATGACAATGTGGTCAGGGCATCGACCAATTGGTTTCCTTCTCGAGGAATATGGTAAAAGTGATTTGCTCAAAATGTTCTATCAATTCTTTGATATGCGTATGATACATAATCAATTTGGAATCTCGAGCTTCCCACTCTCATTTTGTCTGATGGATGACCAAAGATGAGTCTCCATATACCTCAAGAACTTTTTACCTTTGATATAATGGCTGTTTTAATGTCCATAACACATGGCTCATATTCTACAACATTGTTTGTGCAATCAAAACACAATCTAGCCGTAGTGAACTGGTTCTCTGGGGAAATCAAAATGACTCCAATTCCATGCCCTAATGCATTAGAAACACCATCAAACACCAACGTCCATTTCTCTTTATCAAATGATTCAGTCTCTTCAAATAAAGTCATTACGCCTTTATTGGGGAATTCACACTGCATTGAATGATAATCTTCTATAGGTTGTTGGTCCAAATACTCTGCTAGCTACCTTTGATAGCCTTCTGCGTAACATACACCAAGTCGTATTCTGATGACAACATCTACCAACGAGCAATCCATATAGTAAGAGCATGTTTCTCAAAGATGTACTTAATTGGGTCCATTTTAGATACCAACCAAGTTGTATGACATAACATGTACTACCTCAACGACGAGTAGCCCATGCTAATGCACAACATGTCCGTTCAAGCAGTGATTACCTTGTTTCACAACTCGTGAGCTTTTTGCTCAAATAATAGATATCATGCTCTTTCTTACCAAATTCATCATGTTGTCCCAATACACAACCTACTGACTCATCCAGTACTATTAGGTACATAATAAGTGGTTTCCCTGGAACAGGAGACACCAAGATTGGAGGTTTTGACAAGTACTACTTAATCTTCTCAAAAGCTTTTTGACAATTCTCATTCCATTCAATCTTTTGGTCTTTGCACAAGAATTTAAAAATTAGCTCGCATGTGGCAGTGAGATGTGATATGAACCTGACAATGTACTTCAATCTGCCCAAAAAGCCACTAACTTCTTTTTTTGTGCGTGGAGTCATTATTTCTTGTATTGATTTTACTTTATCTAGGTCCACCTCTATCCTTTTTTGACTAACGATAAACCCAAGTAACTTGCTTGTTCTTACTCTGAAAGTTCATTTAGCAGGGTTTAAACGAAGTCTAAACTTCCTTAGTCGTATAAACAATTTTTGAAGGTTAACAACATGGTCTTCTTCGATTTGGAACTTTGCAATCTTATCATCCACATAAACGTGTATCTCCTTATACATCATGTCATGAAACAAAGTTACCATTGCTCTTTGATAGGTTGCTCCAACATTCTTCAATCCAAATGACATCACTTTATAACAGAAAGTTCTCCATTGGGTGATGAACGTAGTTTTCTCCATATCCTCGGGAGCCATCTTGATTTGATTGTACCATGAAAAACCATCCATGAAGGAGAAAATAGAATATTAAGCAGTGTTATCCACTAGGACATCAATATGAAGCAAAAGGAAATCATCTTTAGGACTAGCTTTATTTAAATCCCAATAATCAATGCACATTCAAACCTTTTCATCCTATTTTGGAACTAGGACAATATTAGCAACCTATTGAGGATATTTTGCCACTACTAAGAAACCAACATCAAATTGCTTCTTGACCTCTTCTCTAAATTCAAGTGACATATAAAGCCTCATCCTCCTTAGTTTTTGTTTAATTGGAGCACATTGAGGCTTGAGTGGTAGCTTATGTTCAACTACTTTAGTATCTACCCATACATATCTTGATACGACCTTGCAAAGACGTCTACATAGTCAAATAAAAGTTTAATCAAATTTTCTCGTTCACTTTCTTTCATAGACATACCAATTTTAATTTCTTTCTTATCCTATTCAGTCCCTAAATTGATCACTTCAAAAGGTTCTTGATACGACTCTATATTATTCTCTCACTTCAAAAGGTTTGGCGAACGTCACAAATATGAATCTTCTGTGAATTCGGTGCCTGGTTTTCTAGACGAGCCATCTTGTTTTCCCTTTTTTCTTTCACAACCTTTTCTTTATCAGATTTGGTAGATATGTATCCCAACCTGTACTTATCGTTCTTTTTTGGTATTTATAACAATTTCCCTAATTTAACAAAAAACCATCCTTCCAACATGGACTTGGTAGACTTTAATGATATGGTAGACAATCTTGGTTCCTTTAAGCGAGATACTTCACCCATGAAGACAAACATTGACGATTTCTAATGCTTGAAAGAAAGTCACTTTGGCTTCTTCCGTGTCTTCAATGTAGCCTGTAGAAGATAGATGGCTCACTATCTTTTCTTCTTCCCCAAATATTATCACCAACTTATTGTTCACTATAAACTTTAGCTTTTGGTGGAGAGTGGATTTCACTGCTACAACAGCGTGATTCCACGATCTCCCTAAAAGGCAACTGTACGTCGGTTTAATATACATCACTTGGAAGGTTATTCCAAAGTTATGGGTCCAATTTGAATTAGTAGGTCAATCTCACCAATAACTTGTGTTCTGGATCCATTAAATGCTTTCACCACCATAACACTAGGCTTTATACAAGCTCCATCAACAAATAGTTTTGATAGTGTTGATTTCAGTATGACATTTAACGATGAACCATTATAAACTAGCACTCGTGCAAGAATATGATCATGACACCTCACAAAGATGTGTAATGCTTTATTATGCCTTGTCCCTTCAATTGGTAATTTGCCATTGGTAAAACTCAAACAATTATTAGCGGTAATGTTACCGACAACACCATTAAACTGGTCGACAATGATCTCATGAGTAACATGGGTCTCGTTTAAAACTTCATTAATGCCCTTGTGTGGGTTCATAGTTTAATAACAAAGAAAGAACATATATCTTGGAAGGAGTTTGATTTAGTTGATATATCACCTTATACTCGCTCTGCGTGATAAACTTCCGAAATTCGTTAGCTTCTTCTTCAAACATTGTCTTTTTGCAAGTCTATGGCTCTTTTATAGCATAATTCATAACTTATTTTCCTTTTCCCCCAATGCCCTCCTTTTCCTTAGGTTGTCTAGGAGCGTATACTTATGGCTTCTTCCGTGTCTTCAATGTAGCCTGTAGAAGATAGATGACTCACTATCATTTCTTCTTCCCCAAATATTATCACCAGCTTATTGTTCATTATAAACTTTAGCTTTTGATGGAGAGTGGATTTCACTGCTACAACAACGTGAATCCACGGTCTCCCTAAAAGGCAACTGTACGTCGACTTAATATACATCACTTGGAAGGTTATTCCAAAGTTATGGGGTCCGTTTTGAATTAGTAGGTTAATCTCAGCAATAACTTGATAGTAGGTCAATCTCACCAATAACTTGATAGGTCAATCTCACCAATAACTTTCACCACCATAACACTAGACTTCATACAAGCTCCATCAACAAATAGTTTTGATAATGTTGATTTCGATATGACATTTAACGATAAACCATTATAAACTAGCAGTCATGCAAGAATATGATCATGACACCTCACAAAGATGTGTAATGCTTTATTATGCCTTGTTCCTTCAACTGGTAATTTTCCATTGGTAAAACTCAAACAATTATTAGCTGTAATGTTACCGACAACACCATAAAAGTGGTCGACAATGATCTCATGAGTAACATGGGCCTCGTTTAAAACTTCATTAATGCCCTTGAGTGCGTTCATAGTTTAATAACAAAAAAAGAACATATATCTTGGAATGGGTTTGATTTAGTTGATATATCACCTTATACTCGCTCTGTGTGATAAACAACAAAAATTCGTTAGCTTCTTCTTCAAACATTGTCTTTTCGCAAGTCTCTAGCTCTTTTATAGCATAATTCATAACTTATTTACCTTTTTCCCCCAATGCCCTACTTTTTCTTAGGTTGTCTAGGAGCGTATACTTGGCCACTCCGAGTCATCCCACAAATCCCTGAAATGTTGGTGACATCAATTCCTTTAGGTTCATAGCTTTCACTTGATTGATAATTGTCCAAGTGAGATGTGACTTCATAATTCTATGATACCACTTGGTATTTTCATAAGGAAAAGGGGTTGGTGTTTGGACAATTATTGGATTTAGCTTGTTTGGAGTTAGCTTAAGATTTGATTTTATATATAGGATCTCCATGGTCTTGGGAAAGATCTACCATTTTCCACGCACGACTCTATTGTCAACACATGATCATCTTTTGTACAACTTGCCTGCATGAAATTCATGTCCATTAATTCTTATAGGAACTTCTTGAGTTATTCACAATTTTTTATGGAACTTGAACCAGTTGTGTTAATGCCGCAGATGTTAACCTCATTGTTAATTTTCTCAATCAAGTGTAACTTGCATAGCTAAGCACATGTTCTACCTCATCTTCAATGACATTGACAGAGGTATTCCCATGGCCTAACAAGGGATACTCCCCACATTTGGACTGTCTTCCTTGAAGGTAAGCCATTTTGCATTTATGAGTTCTTGCACTTTAGATTCTAAGGCTTGACAATCTTCGACAGAATCCCCTACAACTTCTGCATGACAATCACATTTGGTGTTTGGCCTGTACCATTTTGGGAAAGGTGGTTCTAGAGGTTTCATTGGTCTTAGGACTACCATTGAATTCTGGATTAGGTGAGGCAATAATTATCTGTATGTCACGGGAATCGGGTCAAAATAGGTTATTTCCTTTTCTCGATTGACTGATGGTTTGTATTGATTCAGCCATGGATTTTGGCTCCATTGGTTTTGTTAGAAAATTGTGACAGGTGGTGGTTGCACCAGAGGTGGTGGAAAATAAGGTGGCCTTAAAGGGTGTTATTGGGGGATATAGGACTTGTGAGGTCACGACCACATATGGATAGGGAATGTGGGGAATTTGGGGTATCGGTGCCTCAAAATTAAGGGGTCGATAAGAATTCATGGATGAAGAATAAGAGGCCCTTGAGTTTACCATTACAAAGTTATCATCCCCTTATTTCTTCTTTATGAATCCCATATGGGGTTTCTTCAAACCACTTACTCCACAAACGATTTTTCCACTTCTCATCCCACTTTCTACCCTTTCTCCTGTCATGACCATGTTAGAAAAGTTTGATGACATACTCTCAATCATGTTATTATTAAAGGGTGACTGGAGAGTGTCCATAAACATACCAACCATTTCTCTTTCAGATAAAGGTGGAGATCTACTTGCGATGCCACTTCTCTTCACCGTAGTGCATATTCTTTGAATGTTTCATTCTCTTTTTTCAACGAATTTTGCAATTGCATCCTGTCATGGGCCATGTTAAGGTTGTACCTGTATTGTTTCAAGAAGGCATCAACCAGGTCTTTCCACGAACGAATTCGATTTCGCTCGAGATGCATATACCAACTTAATGATGCTCCACTCAAACTATCTTGAAAAAATGGATGATTAGTTTGTCCTCATGAGCATGGGAAGCCATATTTCTACAATACATGGTTAGATGATTTGTAGGACATGTGGCACCTTTTTACTTTTCAAACTCCGGTACCTTGAATTTTGGAAGGATTGTTACATCGGGAAACAATCACATGTCAAAAGCTTTGAGACGATATGTATTAAATAAATAAAATCTATGAGTATGTATTAAATATGAATGGAGTGAAGATGAAATCAATTAGTAAATTATCTCTATTTTTTAGATGATAGTTGGATGTTGGGGAATCATAAGCCTTATGTAATTTTTTTTTAACAAAAACGAATTATTAGTGAAGAAAATATGAGGATCGGGAATCAAAACAAGCAAATCATTCATTGATGAGAAAAGAGTACATCACATTTAAATTAAAAACTACATCGACTATGGTACTTCAATATTCTCTTTTAATAGGAAAACCAATCTTCTCCTCCAATTCATCTACAAAATATTTGCGTTATTCAACGAACTTGTAGACTTTGACTGGAGTATTGAGCGGATGCATTACCACATCAATCTCTTTTAGATGCTTTGGAATTTTTATGATTGCTTGATTAGCTAGCATTGCCAATTTTGAAAAACAGTATTTCCAATGATTGCCTTTACCTTCTAGCTCTTTATAGATCTCTTGATTCTTCAGCTGACCTAACAACATCATAAAACGATCCTCCCAATATATGGTTTCATCCTTTAAGTCATTATAAATCTTTTCTTGGTAATCAATGTAATTTTTCAACTCACTAGAAGTTTCCATTTATGTTCTTAGTGCATCTTGATGTTTTGAGAGTAATTCTTCAATTTCTTTCTTGTGTTGCATCTCATTTTTTACTTGACTTTTGTACTTGGCTACCATCTCTTTAAGTTGTTTCTTTAAATATTTCAAACTCCTTTTTCACGTTCCTCTTAGAGCTTGCTGATTTTTTCCACAATTGTTTCCACATATAGGCCTCTACAATAGCTTCATTCCTTTCTCGCTTTTGCACATTGTAAGACCCATAATTTTAAATTATACTTTATGTATTTTAGTGGATTTTGGTATTGACTCAAGGGCTTTTTAGCCAAGTTATTAATATTTTGGGAGTTTAAATGACCAAAAAGTTATGTTGATGCCCGATTAAAATTAGTCGTCGATAAATAAATTAGATTAAGTACGGTGAATCATTATCTCGGGTTGTCGAAAATTTTATCTTTCAATTGAGTTGCAAAAAGAGTAGATATTATATCAAAATAGTTTGGGATGTGGGTGAAATGATGATTTTAAAAATATCTAAATATTTAGATATTTGTTTGGGTTTAATATATATATATATACCTACATGGGAAGGAAAGGCTAGAAAGAAAAAAGGGAACAGAGGATTAACAATCGTTTCCTCCTGCCTCGCGCATACATTCTTCATTCTTCCTTCTCCCTTCAACTCTTTTTGCTTTCTTTGCTTCCCTTTGCTTCAAGAAAAGAAACCCAAGGCTTGGTGGGTAAGAAAACAAGGATTTCTCATCTTCATTCTTCTTCTCGGATTCGAAAACGGTGTTGGTGATTTCAAAACCGTCAAACACAAAACGCCATTTCTCTTCTGGATCTAAGCTTTGTTTCGAGAAGTGATAGAAGAGAAAGTTGCTCACCTCCACGATACAGTACTAGTGAACTAACTTGGGAAGCGACGTCGCGAGCAGAGATTTTACCGGAATTACTCGCGGTACCGTAATCGCTCGCTAAAGCTAACGTTAAGGTAAGGGCTCCTTTCAAACTTTTAGTTTGCATTTAGGGACTTATATGTGGTTGTGTGGAAAAGAAATTTGTTAGG
>NC_021167.2:16516613-16537204 GCF_000331145.2 Cicer arietinum | reverse complement strand
GCTTTTTGTAAATCGTGCAGACCCGTGATAGGTGGCACCTCGATAAACGGTACGGGCCCGTGATAGGCAGTACGTTTATGGTTTACGCTTTTTAGTAAATCGTGCAGACCCGTGATAGGTGGCACCTCGGTAAACGATACGGGCCCGTGATATGCAGTACGTTTATGGTTTACGCTTTTTAGTAAATCGTGCAGACCCGTGATAGGTGGCACCTCGATAAACGGTACGGGCCCGTGATAGGCAGTACGTTTATGGTTTACGCTTTTTAGTAAATCGTGCAGACCCGTGATAGGTGGCACCTCGATAAACGGTACGGGCCCGTGATAGGCAGTACGTTTATGGTTTACGCTTTTTAGTAAATCGTGCAGACCCGTGATAGGTGGCACCTCGATAAACGGTACGGGCCCGTGATAGGCAGTACGTTTATGGTTTACGCTTTTTAGTAAATCGTGCAGACCCGTGATAGGTGGCACCTCGGTAAACGGTACGGGCCCGTGATAGGCAGTACGTTTATGGTTTACGCTTTTTAGTAAATCGTGCAGACCCGTGATAGGTGGCACCTCGGTAAACGGTACGGGCCCGTGATAGGCAGTACGTTTATGGTTTACGCTTTTTAGTAAATCGTGCAGACCCGTGATAGGTGGCACCTTGGTAAACGATACGGGCCCGTGATAGGCAGTACGTTTATGGTTTACGCTTTTTAGTAAATCGTGCAGACCCGTGATAGGTGGCACCTTGGTAAACGATACGGGCCCGTGATAGGCAGTACGTTTATGGTTTACGCTTTTTAGTAAATCGTGCAGACCCGTGATAGGTGGCACCTTGGTAATTGGTACTTTGGCCTGCGATAGGCGGTACAATTATGATTTACGGCCCTTCGAGGAGGGTTTTGGTTTGGAATTCCGAGTCCATGCATTTTGGCATATACGCATTGCATTAGGGTGCTTGGCACACGAGTCGTGTTTGAATCAAGTTATGTTTAAGTGTTATGTATTGATATTGTGTGTAAGTGTGACTGATTGTAAAACCATTTCGAAACTTATGTTGTCGTGGTGATTGTGTTGTAATTGCCAAGTGTGGATGTTTTGGAGTTGTGTGTAAGTGTGATTGATTGCAAAACTATTTCGAAACGCAAGATGTCGTGGTGATTGCGCTATAATTGCTAAGTATGATTGTTTGGATTTGTGTGTAAGTGGTGATTGGTTTCGAAACCCTTTAAAAAGCTGAATTTTGCTGATTGTTTTCCTGTTGCTGTCTGATGTGTATTCGAATACAGAAAGCTGTATTCGAATACAGACATGCTGTTTTTGCCACTGACTTACTGTGTAGTCGAATACATACTGTTGTATTCGAATACAGACATGCTGTTTTTGCCACTGACTTACTGTGTAGTCGAATACATACTGTTGTATTCGAATACAGACATGCTGTTTTGCTACTGACTTACTGTGTAGTCGAATACAGACTGTTGTATTCGAATACAGACATGTTGTGTTTGCTGCTGAATGCTGAACCAGCCTTGTATTCGAATACAGAGATGCTGTATTCGAATACAACAGTGTTGTTTCGTTAAAAACTTCATTTTTCAACCATGTTTATGAATGTTTGGCATATGGAAACCCTTTTAAGGTGCATGCTATGTTGAAAGATTATTTTGTGCATTCAAAAACTTAAATGTTATGTGTTAACTGTTAATTTCGGTTGGTGACCCTTTACAACTATTGTGGAAATCTGGGCTTTGCCCTCAGATGAGAGTCAGGACAATCCTACCGGTTCGTACCCTGTACATGGGAATGTAGACGAGAACGCCTGACTGGAGCTATGTTAGGAGGATCTTACGGGGCGCGTGGAGATCACTCAGGGTGTATAGTTTTTTGGTAGAATGATCAGATTAGGTTGACATAGAGGGAACAAATGTCTTTATTTTGGATTGAGTTTATTTTAAATTGGAAGATTGTATCTATACTAATATTGTCTGTTTGACATTTTATTATGATGGGGTCTATGTACTACCTTTTGAAGTGTAAATACTTTAATTCGTATTTCAAAAACTATTCCGCTGCTTGTAAATTCTGTTGACTTATTTGTCGTTGTGTTATGACTTAAATATTTATCCAAAGGTATTTTACTTAATTAATCTTTGTTTCATGAGTTTGTTTTTGAAAAAAAAATACACCCTCGCTTTGAAAATCGGGGTGTTACACACATCTAACTCTTCATTTGCACCTCTCAAACAATATTGTATGTCAAGTTTTTTTTTCTTTCAATTTTCAACCTCTTGTTGTTTCTCTCAATGAACCGACTCTTACAGGTGTTTTCTGATCGTAAGTTCTCGTTCTCTTGTGAGACATTCTAACTTTACTTGTAGCTCTTTTTCTCGTCTTCAGATTTTTAGAATGATGCTTTGAGTTCTTCTATTTCTTCATTTGTAACAAGGGTAGGTTCAGGTATTTCCTAATCACTCGAGGGTGTACTATGGAAAGGAAACTTGATTTCTTAGACTCTTTTCTTTACCCATTGTTGATAGGGTTTTTTTGTGCTGCAACTTCTACATCCGAGTACTCTTCCTTTTCTAATAATCACTTCCTAAGATCGACTTTTCTTTCGCAACATTGGTGGATCTACTATACCCGTATTGTGCAAAAAAAAAAAAGCTTCTAATGACTTATCATCTGGTTTCTCCAACATACGGTAGCCAAACTATCTCAGAGCTACTGTTGGATTGTAATTAATACATCATTTGGTTCCCATGAAAGGTACATTTGGGAAGTCTCCACATTGATATATTACTTCATCCACCCCTTATTCTCTATGATACCATGAAATTGTGTCCCCAGTAAGGCTTAGCTATACTATGAGCTCATTCACGATTACTTTTAACTCCAACATGATACCCTTTCTTGAACATGTGAGACATGAACTAAGTATACAACACTGGAACCCAACATAAAATTGTTCCTCCTTTTTTCTCGTGTAGCATGCGCAGAGAGTAGTATACATTAGCAAGAACCACATGAACTGGATTTTGTTTATTTTTGTTAAAAGCCAAGAAGACATTGATGGCAACAAAGTTTGCAAAATTATCAAGGTTTGGGAATAAAACAATACCATAGATAATGAGAGTCAAAACATCTTTAAAAGTACCCCATTCTTTTCTTACGGCTAACTCTTGGCACTTATGTTTTAGATATTTTCTTGAAAAACCATGAATAACTCATTTTTTCTCTTTTTTACATGTCTACTCTCTTATGTCGATTTTCAACACTTCAGCAATTACGCTCAAATTTGGTGGTTGCCCAATAGATCGATAAGGATTTCCATTCTTTAGGGAATAACCCAATATTCGTTTGAATTCTTCTAATGTCGGGGCCAACAGAAAGTCTTGATAGGTGAATCATCTTAAAAGAGGGTCGTAATATTGAGTCAGTGCCGTGAGGGTCCCAGATTGCACATTTACTGCCAAGAGGTTTAGGAACTTTCCATATTTATTAAAGAAACTCTCACGTTGTATGGTTTTATTTGATTGCTGATGTCCCTTAAACTTTTTAGATAAGGTTGTTTGAAATTTAAAAGTAAATTTTTTATTTTCTCCGATACCATTATCCACTTAACTAACACATGACTAAGGTACATATGATTCCCCAAAAATCCTGAAAATTTATGCAAAATGCCATTATGTTTTATTTTTCCTTAGAAAAAGAAAAAATGTCATGTGATATGAATGAAACTATGTAGAATAGTTATTGTGAGTATATATATATATATATATATATATATAGTTTGAATGTATGTGGTATATTTTTTTTTGCTTATACAGATATTCTTATGATGAAATGGTCTATTGTCTCATGTAGTGAAACTCTCACAAGGGTGGCTCTATGGTTCTAGATGTGGTTCCTAGAGCTAATAATTCTATTTTGAAATATTGTCAACAATAATTGGTAAACTATTTGGAGTGACCATACCATCAACAAGATCAAACAATAGGTGAGATTTTCATGATAAACTAACAGGATGTAAATGTAAATATGCAAGAACACTTATGTTTTTGATGAAGACAAAAACCAAGTAAAGTGATCAAATTGCAAGTTCAAAGTGAAGTCAACAATAAAGTCAACTATTGTGAATATACTAGAAGACTTATAATTTAAGGTACATGATGCACTCTAATATTGTTATATTTCAAATGCACATGATAACCTTCTACTTTAACATATATATCAAAAGGATTTTTAAAGTGTCAAACTGCATGAACATTGTTTGAAAATCAAGTTTTTGACAAATGTCAAGGTTGTATTCAACTACATATATGTGTAGTCGAATATAGATGTAGTCAGTAGCAAAAACTGCACATATGTATTCGACTACAACATGTTACAACCGAATACAAACCTAAGTCAGTAGCAAAAATTGTACATCTATATTCGACCATTGCATGATGTAGACGAATAAAAAACCAAGTCAGTGGCAAAATTCAGTAATCTGTATTCGACTACAAGGATGTGTATTTGAATACAAGCTTGAACTTTTGAAATAAATCTGAAGTTACAGAAGTGTATTCGACTACACTCAGGATATAATCGAATACAACTGTAAAACAATGTGATTTATCAGTTCGTATTGATTCTAAATCATTGTGTATGTTCATCAAACTTCTAGGAGCGATTGCCATTGATATAAAGTGATGTCTAAGAAGTATAAATACTTCATAGTTACAGATTTAACTTAAGAACCTTAAAAACGCATCTTAGAACAACTTTGAACAACTTTTTGAAATATTTTGTGAATTATTCAAAGTCATACTTTCATATTTCAAGTACATGTTCTACATTGTCAGATCATTGAGAAAGGTTCTCTGTTGTACATGTATTTATATTAGACTGTTACCATTGTACAAGAAAGTATCTATGATATATTCTCTTGATTTCAGTCAAAATCATTGTTGTAAAATCATTAAAGTTATTGTGTAAATTGAGGAAAGTGGTGTACTTTCTTCAAGTGTTGTAAACTAGGATAGTGGTGTGCTATCTTAAGCAGATTGTTAGAAGTTTGTAACAGAAGTCTTAGAGTTAGACTTGTACCTATTCTAACAATAGTGGAAAATCTCTTGTAGTGTGAAAGAGGAATGAATGTACCCTTGGTTTGAAAGGGGAACTAGGATAAATCACTATGTTCTTTATTTTTCTATCATTTACAAGTTTTTCTATACACTAATCCTAATCAGAAAAATAACCCACTAAGTCTCTAAAAACCAGAAAATTTCTAAACACCTAATTCACCCTCCTCTTAGGTCTGCTTCTGTACTAAATTGGCATCAAAGTAGGTTCTGGAAATTTGCTCCTCGATCCTTATTCATGGCTTCCGCGAAACCAATTTTTAGAGATGGTTGTAGTAGCAATAAGTCACCTTGCTTTGTTAGAGAACATTATGATTTTTGGAAAATAACATGCATGCATATCTTGAGGCACAAGGAGATGATATTTGGGATGAAGTAGAAAATGGTCCTTATGTCCCAAAGACAATCATCAACAATAAATAGGAAATAAAGATAAAAGCCTCATGGACAGATGATGACAAAAGAAAAGTGTTGTTTGACAAAAAAGCCAAAAAATGTTAAAATTGACACTTGCAATGGACGAATTCTTTTGTGTGTCTCATTGCAAAACTACCAAAGAAATCTGGGATACTTTTGAAATAACCCATGAAGGAATAATTGAGGTAAAATGTTCTAAGCTTAATACTTTATCTCAAGAATATGAACTGCTTCGTATGCAGCCCGGAGAACCTATACTGGACTTGTAGAAAAGATTTTCTCATCTGACCAACTACTTGACAACGTTTGGTAAGATATTCACTAATGATGAATTTAACCTTAAATTTCTAAGATCATTAACAAGGGCGTGGCAACCTAAAGTAACAAAAATGTCTGAAAAGAAAAAACTTGTCAAAGATGTCTATTTCTGCATTTTTCGGAAAACTCCAAGAACATGAGATTGAACTTGGAAGACTAGAAAAGAATGAAATTCTAGAAAAGAAGCCAAAGAGCATTGCCTTGAAAACGGAGTCAAGAGAACATATAGATGATGAAAACTTAGATGGAGATGGGAACATCACCCTCCTAGTAAAGAAATTTGGTAAGTTCCTTCAAAATGATAAAACTTTTAAGAAAAGGAAAACTTTTAGGAAGAATGATGTCTCCACTACAAATCAAAACTTCACTTGTTTTGAGCGTGGCAAGCAAGGACACATAAAAGTAGAGTGTCCGAATATTGTCAAGAAAAGTGCTCTCTAGAAGAAAGAATTCAAAAAATCCTATATTGCATGAGAGAACAATGAAGTCAGTCCATCCTCAGATTCGGAAAGTGACGAATGTGCAAATGTTGCTTTGATGGCACACCAATCCGACGAAAAAGAAGAGGTTAGTAACAAAGATTCTTCTCATAATAGTGATGCTAATAATGAATTACGTATTGAGTGTAATGATGGTCAAGATGCAATGAAAGAATTACTTGTGGAAGGTAAAATTCTGTGCAAAACAGTGTCATCTCAAAAGAAACAAATTTCATCTCTTAAAGAGAAAATTGACACTTTGGAAAAAGACTTTGAAAAATTAAAACATAATTTTACATGTAATAAGTGTGATTCTCTTTCTTTTAAAATTGTCCAACTAAATTGAGTCATTGAAAGATATGAAAAGGGACAAGTTGGATTGAAAAATATTCTTAATATGCAAAGATATTTCAATGACAAGAGTGGCCTTGGTTATTTAAAATTTGATAAATCAAGTATTAATAAAACCATCTTTGTTAAGGCAAGTGATCAATCCAACAAAGAGAAATTTATAGTTGTGCAAAATGATCATGATTATTCTAAGAAGAATTATGTTCAAAAGAAATCTCATATGCCTATATATTGAAGTAAAAATATTCCGACATGTTTTTATTGTGGTCTAAATGGCCACACACCTAATGCCTATTCATTTTAGAAAATTTGGTGTTCCAAATGGACATTATGTGTGGGTCAAGAAAGGTACTAATACTAAGGTCGCAAAGAACTTTGGGTACCTAATCAATTATGATATTGTTTTGTAGGAATGCATACAAAGTACCTCTAATATGTGGTACTAGGATAGTGGATGTTCAAAACACATAATCGGTGACAAAACAAAATTTTCAGCACTTACTCTTGAATCAAAAAGCTATGTCATCTATGGAGATAACAACAAGGGTAAAATTTTGGGCATTGGAATGGTTGGTGCAACCCCACCTCCTTCAATTGAGGATGTTTTTATTAGCATTAAGTTTTGTGACAAGGCTGAAAAAAATAGTTTTCAACAAAGATGAATGCATTATCCAAAATGAGGTATCAAATGAAATCCAGTTTGTTGGTAAGCGTTTTAAAAATATTTTTATAATTAGTTTTGATGATTTATCCTTGAGAATGAAATGTCTTATGTAAGTGACAACAATGATGCGTGGCTATGGCATACAATATTTGCACATATCCATATGGATCATTTAAACAAGTTACTCAAGCATGAACTTGTTGTAGGCTTACCAAAGATGAACTTTATTAAGGACAAATTATGTGATGCTTGTCAAAAGAGTAAGCAAACAAAGGTTTCCTTCAAACCTAAGAATATTGTATCAAATTCAAAACCACTTCAATTGATACATATGGACTTGTTTGGTCCATCAAGAACTAAAAGTCTTCGTGGAAATTCATATGGACTAGTAATTGTTGATGATTTCTCAAGGTTCACTTGGACCTTATTTTTGGCAAATAAAAATGAAGCTTTTAAAGCATTTAAAAATTATGCCAAACTAGTCCAAAATGAACAAGCAACCAAAATTGTATCGATAAGAAGTGAACATGGAGGAGAATTTCAAAATGCTCTTTTGTAGATTATTGTAAAGAAAACGGAATCTTCCATAACTTTTATGCACCAAGAACACCTCAACAAAATGGAGTTGTTGAGAGAAATAATAGGTTATTGGTAGAACTTGCAAGGACCATGCTAAGCGACTCAAGTTTACCATAATACTTTTGAGCAGATTCTGTAAGTACATCTTGTTATGTATCCAATTGAGTAATAAATCAACGAATCCTAAAGAAGACTCCATATGAACGCTATAAAGGTAGAAAGCCAAACATCTCTCACTTTCACATATTTGGGTGTAAATGCTTTGTGTTGAATAATGGTAAGGAAAATCTTGAAAAATTCGATGAGAAAGCCGATGAAGGTATCTTTATTGGTTATTCCTTATTTAGTAAAGCTTTTAGAGTTTTTAATAAAAGAACTTTGTTAGTAGAAGAATCTAAGCATGTATCATTTGATAAATCTAACCCCTTGAAAGAGGATAAAAATGTCTCTTGTGATGATGATGATTTTATAAGTGATGATATAAGTAAAGACAATCAAGTTGATCAATCAATTCAAAAGAATGAAATTAGTATTGAGCATCAAGATCAACATAATGATCTCCCTCAAGAATGGAGAACTCATCGAGATCGCCCCATTGACAACATTATAGGTGATATCAACAAATGATTTACTACAAGGCTCAAACTCCAAGATGCTTGTTTGAATATGGAATTTGTCTCTCAAATAGAACCTTCTAAGGTAGGTGAAACACTTAAGGACGATCAATGGATACTTGCCATGCAAGAAGAACTAAACCAATTTGAAAGAAACAAAGTGTGGGAACTTGTTCCAAATCCTGGCAATAAACACATATTTGGTACCAAATAGGTGTTTAAGAATAAACTAGATGAAAATGGTATAGTTGTTCGAAACAAGGCAAAGTTGGTTGCTCAAGGATACAACCAAGAAGAAAGGATCGACTTTGATGAAACATTTGCTCCAGTAGCAAGGTTAGAAATAATCTGATTATTACTTGCTTATGCTTGCTCTATGGATTTTAAATTATTTCAGATGGATGTCAAGAGTTCTTTTCTAAATGGCTTCATTAATGAGAAAATGTATGTCAAACAGCCACCCTATGTTGAAGACTTCAAGAATCCTTCACATGTCTTCTAATTAAAGAAAGCTCTTTATGGTTTGAAACAAGCTCCAAGAGCTTGATATGATAGGCTAAGTAACTTTCTATGTGAACGAGGATTTTAAAAGGGTAAAGTTTATAAGAAATTATGCATTAAAATGACTAATGATCACACTTTACTTGTTCAAATCTACGTTGACAATATCATATTTGAATCAACCAATAATAAAATATGTGAAGAATTATCATTAATGATAGGATAATTTGAAATGTCTATGATGGGTAAGTTAAATTATTTCCTTGGACTTCAAATCAAGCAACTCAAAAATGGCATTTTCATTCATCAAGCAAAGTATTGTTATGAACTATTACAGAGGTTTGAGATGGACAACATTAAAGAAAGTGCAACTTCTATGGGCTTCGGAACTTATGTAGATAAAGATGAAATTGGTAAATCAATAGATGTATCAAATTATCGAGGTATGATTGGTTCTCTTTTATATCTAACTGCCAATCGACCATATATCATGTTCAGTGTCTCTTTATGTGCAAGGTTTTAGGAAGATCCTAAGGAATCACATCTTGTAGCAGTGAAACGAATAATAAAATATGTAAAAAGAACAACCAATGTTGGCTTATGGTATCCAAAAGGTAGTATATGCAATCTTGTTGGTTATTCTGACTCAGACTATGCAGGATGTAAAACAGATCGAAAAAGCACAAGCAACACTGGTCATATCTTAGGTAATGCTTTAGTGTCATTGTCTTGTAAAAAGCAAGCATGTGTGGCTCTAAGCACTGCTGAAGCAAAATACATAACAACAGGGAGTTGCTGTGCACATATTCTATGGCTCAAACAACAACTATGTGACTATGGACTTGACATTGGATGCATCTCCCTAAGATGTGATAATACCAGTGCTATCAATATCACAGAACCCAATCATGCATTCTCGGACCAAACATATAGACATACGCCATCACTTTCTGCGCGGTCATGTACTCAAGAGCAATGTTGAACTTACATTTGTAGATACACATAATCAACTAGCACATATCTTCACAAAAGCCTTTGCCCAAATATTCGTTCTATAAGATACGAAGAGAACTTGGTATTTTAAATGAAAATGATCTCTAATACAAGATATTGATACTTTATAATTCACTTCTTTTCAAAATCTTGAATCTTCACTTGATAAGTTGATAGAATTGAATCTTTGATGTATGAATATGTGCTTTCTCAATATGATTATGTCTTTTAAATATTGTATTTCAGTAAAAATTCAACTAAAAATAATAATAACTTTTTTTATCGTAGCCGAATACACGTAGTCTGTATTCGAATACACGTTTCGAGAACATTATGTATTCAACTACAACCAGAGTGTAGCCAAATACAGATTCAATTTTCCCCCTATATATATGTGTTTTCGCATTCTTAGGTCGTTTTCTTAAAACTTTAGTAGCTGAATTCAAATATTTATCCACTTCCATTACTCCAAAACTTCATCATATCTTACATGCAAACATTACCAAATCTATACACTATCATCAATTGCATCTAAGATTACTCCCAACTCAAAATCAAAACCCCAAATCCCCAAATTCCCCCCCCCCCTCCAAATCATCGGAACCGTCACCCTTCAATCGCTTAATGTCATGTTTAGCATCCTCGCTTCAAGGTTCGTGTCTTCAGAGTTAGCACCAATTATGCTGGGAATCATATCATCTGAGCAACAATGAACTGGACCACTGGCATCCGATTGATTAACTTCAGCAGGTTGATCAATTTCCATACTTCACCTTCTTCAATCTTTACCATGGATGCATGAAAACGAGGTTCTCGAACCAAGCATGCTTCAATGTGTCCTTCAAACAGGAGGGCTAAAAATGACAATGTTTTAGAGCTGTCCAGAATACTTCATTCATCTGAAGACATCGATCGATTCAAAACTTACTACTCGGATAAAAAGCTTATCACTCCGAAATATGGTACACTTGATTCCTTCTCAGCTTTTAAATTTCTTGAGCTACTTATGGCGCAACATTTGGAAGCATTCATTAGTTATAATGGCCCAATCTATGCTGACTTAGTTAAGGTGTTTTACTGCAAACTTAAGAAAGAAGGATTTAAGGAGAAATTCAACAGTTACCATCTGAAGGTCAGAAACTTAGGTCTGAAAATTTGTGTGAGTGCGAAAATGTGACAAAATATGATGCTTATGTATTATTGTGCCATTTTGACAAAAACACTATGGAAAGAAAACAGGCACATGCTGGTTCTAAATTTGCTAGGCAACGCTACGGTGTTGGAAATTTAACCGTTGAAAATAGATTGCTGCATTATTTCCTCAGTTACATTCTAGTTTCAAAGGCAAAAAATTATTCTCAAATGATTGAACTTGAGCTTCAAATTATGTTCTTTATGCTAGAAGGAACTACTATCAATTGGTCATATTTTGTACGGTCTGTTATGTTTGCTTCCAAGAATGCCATAGGTTTGCTATATGCAAAAGAGATCATCAGGAGTTTGGATCATTTTCAAGTGGACTTTTCAGGTGAAGTAATGTATACTCCTTCAAAAGAAAATGTGCTAGACTTGAATGTGTTGCCCAATATGAAGATTGTGTGGAGCGAGCAACTTTAGGCTTATGTACATAAAATCGATCTTGGACAATCATCTACGGCTTCCCAGGATGAAGAAGCAAAAGAAACGACATTGGGTGATGATCACCTTTCAAAGGTCATGGTAACGGACAAGCTCAACTCCCTTCAAACCTTCATCCCTGAACAATTTCAAACTATGGACATATCCAGTAACAACAAATTCCATAACATTGAGACAACCCTTGCCCATAACCATGAGTTTCTGTTGAATTAACTAAATGGCTTGTCCTTCAAGATTTACCAAATTCAAAACCCAAAAGGATGATAACCTGTAGTTTGCTACTGTAGTTTATGTTATTTTCTTTAGATGCTTTGTAAGTCATTTTATTTACATTCTTAAAATTGATGATGTATGACTTAGACATGTTTAACTTTTAACTACGCTTTTGTTGTTATATTCCCTACCTTGTGATATGCTTTTATTCCCTATATACTTTGTATGCTTGGAATATTTGTCTGTTGTTTTTCTTCCTTTTTGATCATGTCAAATGGGGGAGAAAATTGGTATGTTGTTGTTGTTAAAGAATTTGTAGGTTTTCAAACTTTCAAAACATGATGGCATGAATTCAAGATCAAAGGGGGAGTAAGCATGCATTAAGGGGGAGAAAAATCAAAAAAGATAAACTCTTTGAAATTTCAACAACAACAAAGTTTTGTCATCATCAAAAAGGGGGAGAATGAAAATATGCAAGAATTCTTATGTTTTTTATGAAGACAAAGGCCAAGTAAAGTGATCAAGTTGGAAGTTCAAAGTGAAGTCAACAATCAAGTCAACTATTGTCAACATGCTAGAAGACTTATAGTTTAAGGTACATGATTCAATCTAATATTGTTATATTTCAAATACACGTGAGAACCTTCTACTTTAACATATGCATCAAAAGAATTTTCAAAGTGTCAAACTGCATGAACAATGTTCAAAAATCAAGTTTTTGACAAAAGTCAAGTTCGTATTCGACTACATATATGTGTAGCTGAATACAAATGAAGTCAGTAGCAAAAACTGTACATCTGTATTAGACTACAACATGTTGTAGCCGAATACAAACCCAAGTCAGTAGCAAAAACTGCACATCTGTATTCGACTACAACATGATGTAGTTGAATACAAAACCAAGTGAGTGGCAAAATTCAGTCATATGTATTTGACTACACTCAGGATGTAGTCGAATACAACTGTGAAACAATGTGATTTTTCAATTCTTATTGATTCTGAATCATTGTGTATGTTCATCAAACTTCTAGGAGCGATTGCCATTGATATGAAGTGATGTCTAAGAAGTATAAATACTTCATAGTTACAGATTTAACTTAAGAACCTTAAAAACGCATCTTAGAACAACTTTGAACAACTTTTTGAAATATTTTGTGAATTATTCAAAGTCATACTTTCATATTTCAAGTACATGTTTTACATTGTCGGATCATTGAGAAAGGTTCTCTGTTGTACATGTATTTATATTAGACTGTTACCATTGTACAAGAAAGTATCTATTGATATATTCTCTTGATTTCAGTCAAAATCATTGTTGTAAAATCATTAAAGTTGTTGTGTAAATTGAGGAAAGTGGTGTACTTTCTTCAAGTGTTGTAAACTAGGATAGTGGTGTGCTATCTTAGGCAGATTGTTAGAAGTTTGTAACAGAAGTTTTAGAGTTAGACTTGTACTTATTCTAACAATAGTAGAAAATCTCTTGTGGTGTGAAAGAGGACTGAATGTACCCTTGGTTTGAAAGGGGAACCAGGATAAATCACTATGTTCTTTATTTTTCTATCATTTACAAGTTTTTCTATACACTAATCCTGATCAGAAAAATAATCCACTAAGTCTCTAAAAACCAGAAAATTTCTAAACACCTAATTCACCCTCCTCTTAGATCTGCCTCTGTACTAAATTGGAATCAAAGTAGGTTCTGGAAATTTGCTCCTCGATCCTTATTCATGGCTTCCGCACAACCAATTTTTAGAGATGGTTGTAGTAGCAATAAATCACCTTGCTTTGTTAGAGAACATTATGATTTTTTGAGAATACACATGCAAGCATATATTGAGGCACAAAGAAATGATATTTGGGATGCAATAGAAAATGGTCCTTATGTCCCAAAGACAGTCAACAATAAAGAGGAAATAAAGATAAAAGCTTCATGGACAAATGATGGCAAAAGAAAAGTGTTACAAAAAAGCCAAAAACATGTTAAAATTGACACTTGGAATGGACAAATTCATTTGAAATCTAGGATACTCTTGAAATAACCCATGAAGGAACAATTGAGGTAAAATGTTCTAAACTTAATACTTTATCTCAAGAATATGAACTGCTTCGTATGCAGCCCGGAGAACTTATACTGGACTTGCAGAAAAGATTTTCTCATCTGACCAACTACTTGACAGCGCTTGGTAAGATCTTCACTAGTGATGAATTGAACCTTAAATTTCTAAGATCATTAACAAGGGCGTGGCAACCTAAAGTAACAAAAAGGTCTGAAAAGAAAAAGCTTGTCAAAGATGTCTATTTCTGCATTTTTCGGAAAACTCCAAACACATGAGATTGAACTTGGAAGACTAGAAAAGAATGAAATTCTAGAAAAGAAGCCAAAGAGCATTGCTTTGAAAACAGAGTCAAGAGAACATACAGATGATGAGAACTCAGATGGAGATGAGAACATCACCCTCCTAGTAAAGAAATTTGGTAAGTTCCTTCAAAATGATAAAACTTTTAAGAAAAGGAAAACTTTCAGGAAGAAGGATGTCTCCGCTACAAATCAAAACTTCACTTGTTTTGAGTGTGGCAAGCAAGGACACATAAAAGTTGAGTGTCCGAATATTGTCAAGAAAAGTGCTCTCAAGAAGAAAGAATTCAAAAAATCCTATATTGCATGAGAGAACAATGAAGTCAGTCCATCCTCATATTCGGAAAGTGATGAATGTGCAAATGTTGCTTTGATGGCATCACACCAATCCGACGAAAAAGATATTCTTCTCATAATAATGATGCTAATAATGAAAAGATATTTCAATGTTAAGAGTGGCCTTGGATTGGAAAATATTCTTAATATGCCAAGATATTTCAATGTCAAGAGTGGCCTTGGTTATTCAAAATTTGATAAACCAAGTATTAATAAAACCATCTTTGTTAAGGCAAGTGATCAATCCTACAAAGAGAAATTTATAGTTGTGCAAAATGATCATCATTATTCTAAGAAGAATTATGTTCAAAAGAAATCTCATATGCCTATATATTGAAGTAAAAATATTCCGACATGTTTTTATTGTGGTCTAAATGGCCACACACCCAATGTCTGTTCATTTTAGAAAATTTGGTGTTCCAAATGGATATTATGTGTGGGTCAAGAAAGGTACTAATACTCAAGGTCGCAAAGAACTTTGGGTACCTAATAAATTATGATATTGTTTTGTAGGAATGCATACAAAGTACCTCTAATATGTGGTACTTGGATAGTGGATGTTCAAAACACCCAATCGGTGATAAAACCAAATTTTCAGCACTTACTTTTGAATCAAAAGGCTATGTGATCTATGGAGATAACAACAAGGGTAAAATTTTGGGCATTGGAATGGTTGGTGCAACCCCACCTCCTTCAATTGAGGATGTTCTTAGTAGCATTAAGTTTTTTGACAAGGGTTAAAAAAATAGTTAGGTCAAAAGTTTTGTCGCAACAACTTGTGTGAATGAGCTGGTATCTCTAAGTATGATGCATATGTTGCCCTATGTCGGTTTGACAAACGCACAATAGAACAAAAGCGGACTCAGGCTGGTTCCAAATATGCCCAGCAACGGTATGGAGTGGGAAATCTTACCGTTGATAATCACCTTTTGCACTATATCCTTAGCTACATTCTGGTTCCAAAGGCTGGAAATTACTCCCAAATTTCGGAGTTTGAATTACAAATTATGAATTTCATGTATGAAGGTTGTCAACTAAATTGGGCATACTTTGTGAAGTCTGTTATGTTTGGATCCCGAGAGGCAATTGGATTACCATATGCGAAGGAAGTTTCCCGGATTTTGGAAAACTTTGGGGTGGACTTCTCTGATGAAGTCATGTATACACCCACAAAAGAGAATATGCTGAATCTGGGCGTCCTGCCTAGCATGCAGATATTATGGAATGAGCAACTTGACTCTTTTGTGCATAAAGGTGATTATGATCAACCATCTGATGCTGTTCAAGAAGAAACTGTTGGACCCTCCAATACTGCTGCCCAGGATGATGCAGATGACGAGGATACAGTCTCTGATGATGACTATATCTCCAATCAAATGCTTATGGCTCGCCTTGATTCTTTCCAAACCTTCTTTCAAACTCAATTAGAAAATATGACCACTTCTGTCAACACTCGCTTCCAGAACATTGAAACTACTATTGCTCGCAACCATGACGAGTTATCTCAAGACATTAGTAGTTTATCTGACAAACTTGATCATTTTCACATTCCAACGGATTTTGATCGACACTAGGATTCTATTATGATTTGTAGTTTGTTTCATGTCTTAATTTGTAGTTTGTCTTAAAGTATGCTTTATGTACTAAGTTGAACTTTGTTAAACCATTGTTGACTATTTTGCTGTATGTAAGACCCATAATTTTAAAGTATACTTTATGTATTTTAGTGTATTTTGGTATTGAACTCGGAGGCTTTTTAGCCAAAGTTATTAATATTTTGGGAGTTTATATGACCAAAAAGATATTTGATGCCGATTAAAATTACTCGTCGATAAATAAATTAAATTAAGTGCGGTGAATCCTTTACGGAGAATTTAATGCCTTATGGGTGAAATGGTAATTTTAATAAATATCTAGATTTTTGGAGATATTTGTTAAAAGTAATTAATATATATAAATATATATATATATATGTATATTGGTGTGGAGGGAAAAGGAAAGGAATTAGAAAGAAAAGAAAAAGAAAGAAAAGGAAAAGAAGGAAAAGAAAAGGAAAAGGAACAAAGGAAGTAAACATTTCCTCTCCCGCGAAACCCATTCTCTTCTTCCTTCTTCTTCATTTTTGTTGTTTCCTTTAAGTTCGAGAATTGAAACCCAAGGCTAGTGGGTGAGAAAGATCAAGTTCTCAACTCCTTCCTTCTTCCCGGATTCAAAAACGGAGTTATGGATTTCAAAACCGTCAAACACAAACCTCCATGTTTCATCTAGATCTAAGCTTCGTTTCTCGAAGAGATAGAAGGGAAAGTTGCTCACTACCACGCTACGGTGCTAGGGAACCAACTTTGGAGGCGACATTGCGAGCGAAGATTTTACCGGAGTTACTCGCGGTACTGTAATCGAACGTAAAAGCTAACATTAAGGTAAGGGCTCCTTCCAAACTTCTAGTTTGCATTTAGGGACTTATCTGTGGTTGTGTAGAAAGGAATTTGTTAGGGTTGAAGTTTTGATTTTGGGGAAAATGAATCTAAGGCGTTATGGGTAAAATCTTAGAGTTAGGTTTTGGTTATATTGATGAATGTTTCGTGGAAAATGAATTTAAACTCATTTATGTATGATTTTGAGTAAATGAAACTTGTTGTGTTTGAGTGGTGGATTGTGTTGATTTGTGTTCGTCGTATTTGACCTGTTCTTAATTAATACTGATGAAATTTGATATGGGTGTGGTTGGATTTTGTGGAGAAATGAATTGATGTGTTTTGGTGTGGATCGTGGATTGAATTTGATAATATGTTTGAGTTTGTTTTGTGTGGAATTTGAAAACCATTAGAGTTAAACGAGTATTAAGAATGGGGAATCTCTTAATGTCTTATTTACTTAATGTTTGTTTTGAAAATCGTTTTAAGTTAAACGAGTATTAAGAATGGGGAACCTCTTAATGTCTCGTTTACTTAATGTTTGTTTTGAAAATCGTTTTAAGTTAAATGAGTATTAAAAATGGGGAATCTTTTAATATCTACATTTGCTTAACGATTGTTGTGGATGGAGTCAGTATATGCTCATGCATTTTCATTCTTTTTGTAAATCGTGCAGACCCGTGATAGGTGGCACCTCGGTAATTGGTACTTTGGCCTGCGATAGGCGATACAATTATGATTTACGGCCCTTCGAGGAGGGTTTTGGTTTGGAATTCCGAGTCCATGCATTTTGGCATATACGCATTGCATTAGGGTGCTTGGCACACGAGTCGTGTTTGAATCAAGTTATGATTAAGTGTTATGTATTGATTATCGTGTGTAAGTGTGATGGATTGTAAAACTATTTCGAAACTCAAGTTGCCGTGGTAATTGTGTTGGAATTGCTAAGTGTTATGTATTGATTATCGTGTGTAAGTGTGATGGATTGTAAAACTATTTCGAAACTCAAGTTGCCGTGGTAATTGTGTTGGAATTGCTAAGTGTTATGTATTGATTATCGTGTGTAAGTGTGATGGATTGTAAAACTATTTCGAAACTCAAGTTGCCGTGGTAATTGTGTTGGAATTGCTAAGTGTTATGTATTGATTATCGTGTGTAAGTGTGATGGATTGTAAAACTATTTCGAAACTCAAGTTGCCGTGGTAATTGTGTTGGAATTGCTAAGTGTTATGTATTGATTATCGTGTGTAAGTGTGATGGATTGTAAAACTATTTCGAAACTCAAGTTGCCGTGGTAATTGTGTTGGAATTGCTAAGTGTTATGTATTGATTATCGTGTGTAAGTGTGATGGATTGTAAAACTATTTCGAAACTCAAGTTGCCGTGGTAATTGTGTTGGAATTGCTAAGTGTTATGTATTGATTATCGTGTGTAAGTGTGATGCATTGTAAACCTATTTCGAAACCCAATTTGTCGTGGTAATTGTGTGGGAATTGCTAAGTGTTAAGATTTGGAGTTGTGTGTGAATGTGATTGAATTAGTTTATGTATTTTTGGAAGAATAAGCAGGGAAATGGATTTCCCAATCGATTGGATGAGTTACAAGGACTTCCCTAATTTGACATAATCGATTTGCCAATCGATTTTATAATATGTTTTTCAAAACCATTTAAGAAATCGATTTGGAAATCGATTGGCATTAAGTCAGGGGCTCAGTTATTCATTCAATCGATTTCCCAATCGATTGAATTAAGCCCAGAGTTCAAATTTCACTAAAAATCTTTAGGAAATCGATTTGGAAATCGATTGGCTTAGTAGGAATTCTTATTTTGAGTTATATAATCGATTGCTCAATTGATTTACCAATGTTTTGGTCAGTTATGTATTACTTGATGGATTGAGAACTTTATTTTGATTTCATTTTTAATTGGCAAGCATTATATGAACTTTTAGCATATGGAAAATCCTTTTAAGGTGCATGCTTAGTTGAAAGGTTATTTTGTGCATTTAAAAACTTAAATGTTATGTGTTAACTGTTAATTTCAGTTGGTGACCCTTTACAACTATTGTGGAAATCTGGGATTTGCCCTTAGATGAGAGCCAGAACGATCCTACCGGTCCGTACCCTACGGATGGGAATGTAGATGGGAATGCTTGACTGGAGCTATGTTAGGAGGATCTCACGGGGCGCGTGGAGATCAATCAGGGTGTATAGCTATAGTTTTTTTTGAAGAATGATCAAATTAGGATGACATAGAGGGAACAAATGTTTTTTTTTGGATTACGTTATTTTGAACTGGAAAACTGTACCTTTACTAATATTGTCAGTATGACATCTTATTTGAATGGGTTCCATGTATCATTTGTTGTTGTGTAAATACTTTGGATTCATATTTTGAGAAACTTTTCCGCTGCTTGTAAATTATAATGACTCAATTATTTATCCAAAGGTATTACCTTATTTAATTCTCTGATTTATTTTAATCTCTTTTGAAAAAAAAAAATACACCCTCGCTTTGAAAATCGGGGTGTTACACTGTACTTAACTGAACTTGCCTTCATCCTTCGTTATGTCAATTTTTTATTATGTGTACTACTTTTATCTTTACTTGTGTGCATATTCTTGCATATGTATGTCTATACTTTTCCTTCCTTTTGATCATGTCAAAAGGGAGAGAAAATTTGGTATTGTTGTTGCCTTACACATCTTGTAGGTTCTCGAACAATTTTTCAATTAATCACATACAACGGGGAGTAAGCATATACTACGGGGGATCAATGGTTCGAATTACACAATCTCTCCACAACAATAAGATTTTGTCATAATCAAAAAGGGGGAGAATGTAAAACTACATGTTTTTGATGAAGACAAAGATCAACAATTATGGTCAATGCAACAAGATCAAAAAGAAGATCAAATATCTTCATTAATAAGCTTCAAATCCAAACATTAAATGTTAAAATGTAAAGGTATATGATACAAACCAATATTTCAATTACATGAGAACAAGTCATATTTACATATGCATTTAAAGTATTTTCAAAAGGGAAAACAACATTAACAAAGTCTTAAAAATCATATTTTTGACAAAATACATAAGTGTATTCGAATACAACATCTTGTATTCGAATACAAAGCAAGTCAGAAGCAAAAGTCTCAAAGTTGTATTCGACTACGACTATGTGTAGTCGAATACACATCAAGTTAGTGGCCAAAATCCTCATATCTGTATTCGACTACAACCTTCTGTAGTCGAATACAAAGTAAGTCAGTGGCAAATTTTCACTAATCTGTATTCGACTACACACATGTGTATTCGAATACAAGGTGTAATTTTTGAATATTTTTTGAACGTTACAAAGAGGTGTTTTCGAATACACACATCCTGTATTCGAACAACTGGAAGCAATACAATTTTTCAGATCTGGAATGGCTCCAAATCATTGTATTCTTTCATCAAACCTCTTGGATCAATGGCCACAAATCTAAAGAGATGTTTATGGAGTATAAATACCCCATAACTTCAGATCAAACAACACACAATCTTTGAATCAATACCTTGAACAACTTTGAACAAACTATGATTTTTTACAAAGTACTTA
>NC_021167.2:16509306-16516187 GCF_000331145.2 Cicer arietinum | reverse complement strand
TTAGGCGTACTTCTGTACTTACAAATCCAACAAAGAAAATTTATAGTTGTGCAAAATGATCATCATTATTCTAAGAAGAATTATGTTCAAAAGAAATCTCATATGCCTATATATTGAAGTAAAAATATTCCGACATGTTTTTATTGTGGTCTAAATGGCCACACACCCAATGCCTGTTCATTTTAGAAAATTTGGTGTTCCAAATGGATATTATGTGTGGGTCAAGAAAGGTACTAATACTCAAGGTCGCAAAGAACTATGGGTACCTAATAAATTATGATATTTTTTTTGTAGGAATGCATACAAAGCACCTCTAATATGTGGTACTTGGATAGTGGATGTTCAAAACACACAATCGGTGACAAAACCAAATTTTCAGCACTTACTTTTGAATCAAAAGGCTATGTGATCTATGGAGATAACAACAAGGGTAAAATTTTGGGCATTGGAATGGTCGGTGCAACCCCACCTCCTTCAATTGAGGATGTTCTTATTAGCATTAAGTTTTGTGACAAGGGTTAAAAAAATAGTTTTCAACAAAGATGAATGCATTATCCAAAATGAGGTATCAAATGAAATCCAACTATTGTCAACATGTGTTTTAACAACTCAAAGATAAAGAAAAAAAGATATCACATCTAATTAAACAAATTTATAAATCGATTATAGATTAATTTATTAAAAAAAAAGTTTTAGAACTATCAAGTTGTACCAGTTGTATCCTAACAACTCAAAGATTAAAAAGATGTCACATCTAATTAATCTTTAATGAAATATTTGTTTGTATTTTTTATGAAATTTGATTTTTAGTTACGAAGCAAATTAATTTTGAAAAAAAAAAAGAAACTAAATGGGTTGAACTCCCAAATAAATAAGTTTGTTTTTGTTTTTGTTTTTTTAGGCACAAATTATTCTAAGCTTATGATAACAAATAGGGTTAAAAAAAGAGTGTGACACTAAAACCCTAGATGCACACTTCAAAAAGAAGTGGACAACCGTTGCTGTTGTGTTTGCATAAAATGCAAACATGGAGTATTGGAGAGAAAGAAAAACAAGGAAAGAAAATAAAAAGAAGAAAGAAAGAGGAAAAGACGAATGGTAAAAAGAGGAGGCCGAGAAAAGGGAAGAGAGCGAGAAGGAGATGAAAAGATGAGTCTGAATGCGGCGGCGCCAAAAGACATGGTCGCCATTTAGGCGGCGACGGTGACAATTATCTTATTTTTGCTCTTACAAGTCAAAAATCTAGGTTTTTATAACAAAAGAGTAATTATATGGTGAAGATAAAAAAACAAACTGATTTATTGTACAAGAGAAAAATACCTTGACGTTTTCTATTTTTTTTTTTTTTTACTGATCCTGCCTTCGGTTTCTTCTCCTTCTCCTTCTTTATGTGTGTTTTTAAGATTTCATAAATATAAATAAAAATAATGACAACATACAAATTGATATATTATGAATATAATTTAATGGGTCGGACAAAATTGGGGTACTACATGTATTATCTCTAATCATATAGTAAGATAATGCACATGATTGTCCTAAATCAAATCCACATATAAATCGATACAAAATCATTCAAAAAACAAACAAAACAAAATTTCACCGACTCACTCAATCCCTAAGAGTTGACCGTAACAGTCCTCCTCAAATTTATTATATATTTATTTAATGATTTTACGTATTAATATAAAATAATAAATTTTAAAAAGTAGAGTATTACATATCATGTCTAGTTTTGGGTTAAGTTTAGAGAGTATAAGACAAGTTTAAGGAGAATGTCCACGTGTCTCTCTCACTCATGTTTGTCCATCCACCTTCCAATATACTACTGAAAGTTAAAATTCAATAAAAATGAACAAACATGGGGAGTTAAATGAACATCCACCCAAATTTAATTAGTAAGTGAACCCAACTATAAATAACCCAAGATTAGAGGTAGGATGTAACACCCCGATGTTCAAAGCGAAGGTGTATTTTTTTTTTTCAAAAGAGATTAAAATAAAACAGAGAAAAACAAATAAGGAAATACTTTTGGAAAAATAATTGAGTCATTATAATTTACAAGCAGCGGAAAGTTTCTCAAAATAGGACTCCAAAGTATTTACACTTCAAAAGGTGGTACATAGACCCCATCATAAATAACATGTCAAACAGACAATATTAGTATAGGTACAGTTTTCCGAATTAAAATACTGCAATCCAAAAAGAAGGACGTCTAGTCCCTAAACAACAACCTAATCTGATCATCATACCAAAAAACTATACACCCTGAGTGATCTCCACGCGCCCCGTGAGATCCTCCTACGTAGCTCCAGTCAAGCATTCCCATCCGTAGGGTACGAAGCGGCAGGATCATCCTGGCTCTCATCTGAGGGCAAAGCCCAGATTTCCACAATAGTTGTAAACGGTCAACAACCGAAATTAACAGATAACACATAACATTTAAGTTTTAAATGCCCAAAATAACCTTTCAACTAAGCATGCACCTTAAAGGGATTTCTCATATGCTAAAAGTTCATGTAATGCTTGCCAATTAAAAATGAAATCAAAATGAAGTTCTCCAACCATCAAGTAATACATAACTGACCAAAGCATTGATAAATCAATTGAGCAATCGATTTTCTAACTCAAAATGAGGACTTTTGCTGAGCCAATCGATTGCCAAATCGATTTGGTCAGTTCTGCTGAGTTTTTGCATGACCAAATCGATTTCTAAGTCGATTTTGTCAGTTTTGATGAGTCCCTGTGTTGCCAAATCGATTTCCAAATCGATTTTGGCAGTTTTGCTGAGTTCCTGCCTCTCTGCCAATCGATTTCCAAATCGATTTCTTAAAAGATTTTGAAAGATATATTTATACAATCGATTGGCAAATCGATTAGGTTAAAATAGTGAAGTTCCTGCAACTCATCCAATCGATTGGGAAAATGATTTCCCTGCTTATCCTTCCAACAATACTTAACCTAATTCAATCACACTCACACATAACTCCAAAACTTAACACTTAGCAATTCCCACACAATCACCACGACGAATTGGTTTTCGAAATAGTTTTACAATCCATCGCACTCTCACATGATAATCAATACATAACACTTAGCAATCCCAACACAATTACCACGACAATTCCTATTCAACCACTCAATGATAAACTTGATTCAAACACGACTCGTGTGCCAAGCACCCTAATGCAATGCGTATATGCCAAAATACATGGACTCAGAATTCCAAACCAAAACCCTCCTCGAAGGGCCGTAAATCATAATTGTACCGCCTATCGCAGGCCAAAGTACCAATTACCGAGGTGCCACCTATCACGGGTCTGCACGATTTACTAAAAAGCGTAAACCATAAACGTACTGCCTATCACGGGCCCGTATCGTTTACCGAGGTGCCACCTATCACGGGTCTGCACGGTTTACTAAAATAACGTAAATTATAAATGTACCGCCTATCACAGGCCAAAGTACTATTTACCAAGGTGCCACCTATGACGGGTCTGCACAATTTACAAAAAAGCGAAAACCATAAATGTACTGCCCATCACGGGCCCGTATCGTTTATCGAGGTGCCACCTATCACAGGTCTGCACGGTTTTCAAAAAAGTAAATCATAAATGTACCGCCTATCACAGGCCAAAGTACTATTTATCAAGGTGCCACCTATCACGGGTCTGCACGATTTACAAAAAGCATGAAAATGCATGAGCATATACTGACTCCATCCACAATAATCGTTAAGCAAAGGCAGATATTAAAAGATTCCCCATTTTTAATACTCATTTAACTTAAACGATTTTCACTACAAATATTAAGCAAAAAGAAATATTAAGAGATTCCCCATTCTTAATACTCTTTTAACTTAACGATTTCCAAAATGAATATTAAGTAAACAAGACATTAAGAGATTCCCCATTCTTATTACTCATTTAACTTAAACGATTTTCAAAACAAAACATTAAGTAAACCGAGATATTAAAAGTTTCGCCATTTTTAATACTCGTTTAACCCTAACGGTTTTCACGCCAATCATTAAGTAAATGTAGACATTAAAAGATTCCCCATTCTTAATACTCGTTTAACTTAATGGTTTTCAAATTCTACACAAAACAAACTCAAACCTATTATCAGATTCAATCCACCACTCACACCAAAACACATCAAATACGACGAACACAAATCAACACAATCTACCACTCAAACACAACAAGTTTCATTTACTCAAATCATACATAATGAGTTTTAAATTCATTTTCCACGAAACATTCATCAAATATAACCAAAACCTAACTCTAAGATTTTACCCATAAAGCCTTAGATTCATTTTCCCCCAAATCAATACTCAAACCCTAACAAAATTCTTTTCGACAAAACCACAGATAAGTCCCTAAATGAAAACTAAAAGTTTGGAAGGAGCCCTTACCTTAATGTTAGCTTAAATGTGCGTTTCTGGTACCGCGAGCAAATCCGGTAAAATCTCCGCTCGCAACGCCGCTTCCAAAGTTGGTTCCCTAGCACCGTAGCGTGGTAATGAGCAACTTTCCCTTCTATCTCTTCGCGAAATGAAGCTTAGATCTAGATGAAATGGGGTGGTTTGTGTTTGACGGTTTTGAAATCCCTAACATCGTTTTTCTTCATTTTCGAATCACACAAGAAGAATGAAGTTGAGTAATCTTCTCTTTCACACTCAACAAACCTTGGGCTTCTAATCTTGAAGAAAGGAAGCAAAGAAAAACGAAAATGGAGGAGGGAGGGAGAAGCTTCGCGCGAGTAACTGAGGAGGAAGATGGAAATTTTGTTTTTTTCTTTCCTTTCTCTTTCTTTCCTTTCTTTCTCCTTTCTTTCTCCTTTCTTCCTTTTTCCTTTTTTCCTTTTTATATCCTTTTCTTTTCTTTTCCTTTTCTTTCCAAACAAACATATATACATATATGTATATACATATATATATATATATGTGTATGTGTGTGTGTGTGTGTTTGGACACACTCATCCTTTGATTTGATTTAACTTTGGAAAAAAGATCAAACCCGTTTAACAGTTAAAAAATTAATTTTTAAAAGGATTTAATGGAAGGAATTGAGAGCATTTCGAAAACTAGTTTTTATAATACTTTCTTTTATGATTCATATATATAATATATATAATGTATTCAGGTTTATATTCAATGTAATTTACACAATTTATGTTCACACCTAAGTGAACTTTCTAGATTTAATCCTTACTATAAGCATGTGCAGACAAAAGTCTTAGTCTGCAAATATGAATTTTTTTATAAGCAAAGTATAATAGTGAGAGTATAAAGGGTATTGCAAATTCATTACAAAAGAGATAAAATCATACACTTTGAAGACAAAATAGGGGTTTGCAGCATCTAATTTCTTATATAGCCAGAGGTAGCAATGGCAACTCCATAATTAGAAAAAATTGGTTTTTCAGCCATTAAAACAGAGGTTCAATGATGATTTGCTTATATCTAAAAGCCTTCTCATTGTATGTATTCATTGATTCAATCACTCTATGATTTTAGACATTGTATCTAATGTCTTAAGTATATATCATTACTTTAAAACCAATTATTTCATTAAAATATTCACATATCCAGCATCAAGAATTTAGCTCATTATATCTATTTGCTTAACTCCATATTAAGTTAAAATTCGCTAAGATAACTCTCACTAAAATTTATTAATATCTATTTGCTTAACTCGATTTTGCAGTTTTGTTTGTAGATGAAGGTGAGACAAAGCTGAGTAGAAACCGGAGAATAGAAAACGAAAAAATATTATGATAAAAGGGTAAAGCAGTAATTATATAATTAAAATTTTATTCCATTACTTACCCTCCAAATTGGGTGGAATGAAAAGTAAGAGGAGAGAGTCATATGAGATTGAATGGATCTCATTTTGTTGAATAACACTCCATCCATTTTTTTTAAAATTCAAACAATGAAATCTTATTCCATAACACTTCGTTTCATCATTCCAATCAAAGCCTTAGAAACCTGTATATGTTAGATTCCAACACTACCTTGAGGATTTGTATGGATTGAATTATTTGTAGGACGTATTTGTGAGATTGTTCCAATGTGATTGAATTATTTATGATATATTTATAGGTTAAATATGATGTATTTATAGGTTAAATTTGATATCTTATGTGTTAAAATATCAATAATGTTTTCCTTACCTTTTTACAAAAATTCAAAAAAAATGATCAAAAAATTTTCAAACAGAATCCATAAAATTCATTATTATCTTCAATAAAATGCAAATTTAATCAAATTCATAAATTAAATCTTTAAATAAACTCATATCTTCATTATTTATTTGATGTTGTTGGAGATGAAAATATGAGTTTGTTTGAATATTTGAGTTATGCATTTGATGAAATTTGCATTATATTGAAGATGATTATTGATTTTATGGGTTTTGTTTAAAAATTTTGATGATTTTCTTTTTTTGAATTTTTGTAAAAAAATGATAACATTGTTGACATTTTAAAACATAAAATATCAAATTGTCACTTAAAATTAAAATAAAGAACCAAATCGGAAAGAAAAAGAAAAAAATAAATGACTAAATTTCTCTTTAGTAACTGGAAATTTTCCTCACACTTCTCCGTCCATGCGAATGGTTGTTCTTTTCTGGTAAGTTGTGTCAATGGAGTCACAATCTTAGCAAAACCTTCAATAAACCTCCTGTAGCACCCTGCCAATCCTACGAAACTTCGTATGTCAGTGACAATCTGAGGCTGTTTCCAAGCAAGAACTGCCTCAATCTTAGCCGGATCTACAGCGATTCCTTCCTTCGTTATCACATGTCCTAAGAAATTCACTTCCTCTAGCCAAAATTCACACTTTGACAGATTGGCATTCAATTGCTTCT
>NC_021167.2:16506494-16509231 GCF_000331145.2 Cicer arietinum | reverse complement strand
CTGTTTTCTGAATATCTCCTTCCCTTACTCGAATCTGATGGTAACCCGACTTCAAGTCAATCTTCGAAAATATCGCGGCCCCTCTCAATTGATCCATCAAATCATCGATTCGTGGCAAAGGATAACGATTCTTAATAGTTGCCTTGTTAAGCTGTCTATAATCCACACATAAGCGCGAGCTCCCGTCCTTCTTCTTAACTAGCAAAACTGGAGCACCCCATGGTGATACACTTGGTCTGATGAATTTCTTCTCCAACAAGTCTTCAATTTGGCCTTTGAGCTCATTTAATTCCAATGGCGACATTCGATAAGGTGCCATCGAAATGGGTCCCGTTCCTGGGTGCAAATCAATGAAGAATTCCACTTCCCTTACCGGTGGCAATCCTGGAATTTCCGTTGGTCCCGGTACTCATTGACAAGCATCACATCTTCTATGTTCACATTTATCTTTGCCTCCACATTAGCCAGAGACAAAAACTCATGAGTCCCTTCACTTAGCAACACTCGGAGTTTGTTAGCAGCTAAGTACTTAACAACTCCTGGTTCAGGGAAAAGAACCAATTTACGAGCACAATCCAAGATCACACAATGGTAAGACATCCAATCCATACCGAGGATGACCTCGAGTGATTGTAGCGGTAAACAAATCAGATTAACCAAGAAATCCCTATTCTGAATAGTCATTTGACAATGTAAACATGCAGAATTTACTGTCAAAGTCTTAGCAGGTGTGGAAACAACCAAATCAAAAGGTAAAGCAGACACAAATAACTTCAAGTGATTCACACAGTCCAGAGCAATGAAGGAATGGGTTGCCCCCGAATCAGTGTTACCTGCAATCTCACAGTCACGTTGAATCAGATTACCAGATGGATTCCCCTCTTCAGCACTCACACAATAAATGCGTCCTCTAGCAGTAGGACGAGTAGCCCTAGTTACATTCACAACTGGTTCTCCCTTTGGAGCCGTGCAATCCTTTGCCATGTGTCCTGGCTTCTGACAATTGTAGTAGGTGAGAGTATTAGGGGTACAAGCGTTAGCATAATGTCCCTCTTCCCCACATCGGAAACATCGAATCACTCGTCCCAGTTGTCTCCCAAAATTCTGGTTCCCTGGGCGATTCTGCCCACCGTTGTTAGTTTGTGGTCGATTGTAAGGTTTAGCAACTTGCTTTCCTTTGTTCTGATAATTCACCCGACTAGGGCCTCATGAATTAAAATTCCCTCCTCGACTAGCCCTCTTACTTTTCATATCCTCCACTTCTCTACATTTCTCTACAGGCGCTTGGAAACGTTGAATTCCCAAGGGTAAGACGGAGTCTTGAATCTCATGCTTCAGTCCGTCTTGGAAACGATGACACATGAATGGTTCATCAATCTCTTCACGGAAAAACTTGAAATGCCTCGATAACGATTCAAACTTAGCAGCATATTCGCCCACGGTCATGTTCCCCTGATGAAGTTTCAGAAAATCATCACCCAATTTAGTCCTGGTACTCATCGGGAAGTATTTGTCTAAAAACTTCCTTTTGAATTATTCCCAGTACTCAACATCCCCCAATAGCATATAAGTGGCATAGTTGACCTTCACTCCCGCCTGACAGTTAATCATTTCGAAGATCTTCTCCACTTCTTGGGAGGATTGTAACAACGAAAGTCTTCTAATCCTCTTGACTCTGCAGCACGGGTCTCTCTTCCCCTCTTTTCAAGATCACGTTGAGTCTTGGCAGCAGTCTGTGCAGCAACAGAAGCAGCTATGTTATTCATAGCCTCCGCCATTTGATCATCCCTATTAGCATTGGCTCTCGGAGCGTCATTCCTTCTTGGCGGCATGGTTTTTCCTATAAAACCATCATCAAGTAGAGTATTAACACTACTTCAAATAATTCCCAAATCTAGCTTCCGACCATGTTAACACGTGATAATTATAGCGGACCTAGCAACTCAACCCCCTAAACCGACGCATGATCAGATAATAACTCCCAACTTATAGGTTGACCTACAATCTATAACTAAGGCTCCACAGCCCCCAAAGAAAACCAAACCAAAGCTCTGATACCACAATGTAACACCCCAATTTTCAAAGCGAAGGTGTATTTTTTTTCAAAAGAGATTAAAATAAAATAGAGAAAAACAAATAAGGAAATACTTTTGGAAAAATAATTGAGTCATTATAATTTACAAGCAGCGGAAAGTTTCTCAAAATACGACTTCAAAGTATTTACACTTCAAACGGTGGTACATAGACCCCATCATAAATAACATGTCAAATAGACAATATTAGTATAGGTACAGTTTTCCGAATTAAAATACTGCAACCCAAAAAGAAGGACGTCTATGTTGGTTGGTACGACCTCGAAAAAATCGGAATGTATTAGTTCTTTAAGAAATCAAATCAGAATTATACGCACAGCGGAATTTAAATTGTGGCATACAAGATTTGCAAGTTCAAGTAGATTAATATGAGATTAACCAAGATGCATGCAAGTCAAAATATCAGATTAAACAATATTACTTATCACAGAATATGTTTAACATGCATCTAATATTAATCACATATACAGATATTGCAAGATAGAGAATTAAAGAAGTTAAGGGTTAGAGAAGATTGCACCAAGAATTTATACTGGTTCAGTTGTCAACTTGACAACCTACATCCAGTCCTGAAAATCCAAACGGATTTCATATTTTCTTCTCCAATAGAAAGAATCAATTACAGATTGTCCAGTTTCATCCCC
>NC_021167.2:16505255-16506067 GCF_000331145.2 Cicer arietinum | reverse complement strand
TCACTGTGACTTGTCCAATCGATTTCCCAATCGATTTATTTCAATCAGGTTTATTTGTGAAATGTATAATCGATTTGCCAATCGATTACCCTCAAAACTGGGGTGCTACTGACTTGTGCAATTTTCATTTCTAATTTAGTCAGTCGATTGCCCAATCGATTATACCATCACAAACAGTTGTGTTTCCTTACACCCTTGTTATGAAATCGATTTCCCAATCGATTTACTCAGTGAATAATCAACTTTTGTTGATTTCTTGTGTTCCAAGCAATATGTTCCAAGTGTGTAGGATTGGATTGTTGTTCCTGAAATCTTGCTCAATTCAAATGTTAGATTTATCATATGGTGTATGAATTATTGTATGTTTGTTAATTATGTCAAAATTAGGATTCAAAGGACTAAAGTCCAACAGTCTCCCCCTTTTTGGCATAATTGACAATTCATACAATTGTAACTTGAGCATTTCAAAACAACATGCATAAGAGTACATAAGAGTATTATAAACTACATTATTAAGTATTATTAAGTATCAGAGCAAAAAAAAAACATCAGATTGTAAAGACAATGTAACAACAAAGCACATTAACAAGTTATAATTGTTTTCTCCCCCTTTGTCAGTTAAGTCAAAAAGACAGAAAACAAATCCTCCCCTATGTTAAACAACATAAGCATTGGGGTTGAAATCATATGACATAGTATATCAGATCAATGAAATTCATAACAATATATCAGAGCAATTACTGAGCATAACAGTTTGATTAAGATAACTGAATTCAAATTAAGCAACATGTGCAGTGTATCAGATCAAACAA
>NC_021167.2:16503033-16504791 GCF_000331145.2 Cicer arietinum | reverse complement strand
AATCTCCTAAAGTGGGCTGGTCCTCACTATCATCTAGGGGAGAGGTAGAGACCGCTGTATTAACCTCAGCTGGTGTCTCCTCACCGTGAGTCTCACACGGATTTAGGGGATCTGGTTGTGGTTCTTCGGTTGCTTTTCGACCAATATCTGCTATGTCTTCAAATGATAGCTTGAGGCCTAGGTGCGCTTGAATTGCAGCAACATCCTGAACAACTGATTTCAAGGATGTTTGGATAGATGTCAAAGTTGCTTCCATCCTTGCATTAGACTCTAGCAGTTTGGCATTGTGTGCCATTTGTGCTGCCATAAATTCCATCAGTTTTGCTACATATGCAGGAGGCTCAGCTGCTGATTCAGAGACTTGTGGAGGAGTTGGCTCAACATTTGGCATTGGCCTAATCCAAATGCCATTCACTTTCTTCAATTTCATCTGATTTACAATTGCTTCACCGAAGATGAGGGTTGTCTTTGCAGATTCTTCATTTACAAAAGATACCTTGAAATGCTTAAGTATCTTTGTGATCAGCTGTGGATACGGCAACATAATTTTACTTTGCGAAGCCTCTAGCATATGTCGTAGCACAATCCAGGTCCAACTCATCCGTAGCTCTTTGGATAATCCCCATAAAAGTAGAATATCAAGCTTCTGAACCACTGCGTGATTTCCTGATCGCGGTACAAGTATCCTTGTTATTGTGTACATGAGCATCCGTTGTTGTACTTTCATCTGTCCAATTGGCAATGAGATGGTTTCAACAAAACCATCAACCATGATATCTTTTACTGCCGTGTGCCTGTCCAGTGATGCTTCCCAACCTTCGTCAGCTGCATCCGCATCAGAACTGCCATCTAAAGATGTTCCGTGGAATGGCAATCCTGTCAGTTCAGCAAAATCTTCAAAGGTCATTGATAACCTTTTACCTTTAATCTGAGTTTTGAATCCCTTATCAGTAAGCTTGAAGTTTGCATAAAACTCCCTTATCAGTTTTGGATAACTGTCCAAAGTAGATGAAAGAAAACCTTCAAGACCATGAAATCTCAAATGATCTTGGAATGTGAAGCCCTCTGTATCAAAGTAGGCAAAATCCAGGGTTCTGCCCTCATGGATTTTCCTTTTCAGAAACTCTGCTGGAATGGTGACTTCTGCATCCTTATCCTTAGATACAGGTGTTTTCTTAGGTGGGGGGTGATGTAACTGGCTTCTTTTTCTTCTGAGCAATCTCTTTCATAGCATCTGCCAAAAGCTTCTCTGATGGTGGTTCCTTCCTTTTCTTAGATACTTCTTGATTCAGTGCAGGTTGCTTGCCCTTGTCCTTGGCAAGGATCTTATGCGTAGGAATAGAAATCCTTTTAGACACAGTAGGTGGAGGAGTAGGAGTTCCACTTGTTGAAGATGATGAAGGTGAAGGGGTATGGGCTTGGGTCTATTTCACTCGAGCCATGGTTGCAAATAGAAGAGATGAGTGAAGATAGAGTTCAGATTGAATGCAAATATCAGTTGCAGAGACATAAGAAGAAGATGAAGCAGAGAAAGAAATAGAGAAATCTGGAAATAAACAGTGAAGAAATCGATTTAGACCTGTTTCTTTTAAACCTTTGAACAAGTAAATCGATTGCTCAATCGACTATGTTACCGTTTCTGGAAATCCTCAATCGATTTGGTAATAATGACCCTCAACGGCTAGTGAGAAATGGTCACAACGGTAATATTTCTAATCGATGTCCAAATCGATGTCCAGAGTTACTTAATCGATTCCC
>NC_021167.2:16501638-16502890 GCF_000331145.2 Cicer arietinum | reverse complement strand
AAAAAAAACTTTCTGATTGAATGCCATTGACTCTTTTCCTGTGTCATCAATACAACTTGGTTGACCAAACTTTCTTCATTTAACTTCATTTAATGTTAAAGACAAGACTCTCAAACTTGTCTCCTTTCACGTGTCTTGAGCATCTACTTTCAAATACCAATCTTGCTTGGTCGATGTCAAGCACACCTACAAAAATAATTAAGTTTTGGATCTAGGTACCCAATTCAAAGTGGGTCCTGGGGGGTCAGTTTCAAACACATATTTCTTTGCTATCCAAACTTGCTTCCATCCTCTATTGGCTAATTTTTTAAATGTGCAATTTGATACAAAATGTCCCTTTCTGCAACAGAAATGACATTTGCCATCAAAGGATGAATGTTTGTTTGGTTTAGTAAAGATGTCATACATACTCTTAGCAATAGCAGATTTTTGACCATGTTTGACATTTCTGGTTTGCATATAACCAATACCATATCTATATTTATTTCTTTTAACATGTATATTTGATGTATATCCTAAACCAGATTTTTCATGAACATGTCTTTGATTGCTAAGTATGACATTTAGCTTATCTTTACTATTTGCAAAATTTAATAAATCAGATTTTAATGATGCAACAGTATTTTCAAGTTCAATGCACTTTGCAGATTTTTCCTGTGAATCCTTTTTCAGTTGTTCACATAAATTTTCAATTTCTTTATGTTCAATATTCATTTGTTCAAGCATCTTCTTTGTGCTCAACAACTGTTTTATGGAATTCACATAATCATCATGCAGTTCATTGAAAGCTTCTTGTAGCTCATCATATGTTGGATTAGATTGTGAACTAACCTCATTTTCTGATTCTGAATCGGTATTAGCCATGAGACACAGATTCGCTTCTTCTTCATCCGAAGAGGCAGAGGATTGTTCGTTGTCACTCCATGCAATATATGCTCTTCTGGCTTTGTGAGCTGGCTCCTTGTCTTTAGTATTTGTAGTCCTATTTTTGTATTTCATCTTGTGACAGTCAGACTTGATATGACCAGTTTTACCACATTCATAGCATGTAATTGTCTTGTTGTCACTAGTCTTGGAGCTAGATGGCTTCCTGAATTTGTTGTCTTTCTTCTTCAAAAACTTCTTAAATTTCTTGACAAGTGACCCGATTTCAGTCTCTTCAGTTTCACTACTGGATTCATCTGAGCAGCTATTTGATTCAGTTTTCGATTGCTGGGTTTGAACCTTCAAGGATAATCCTTTCTTTTTCCTG
>NC_021167.2:16493333-16499756 GCF_000331145.2 Cicer arietinum | reverse complement strand
GATTTCCCAATTGATTGTGTTTCAAAAAGTTCTTTCAATCGATTCTCCAATCGATTGTGTTTAAGTCAGTGACTCAGTTATTTTGATGTTAGTCGATGTGCCAGTCGATTTTGTATTTGTTTTCTGAAAAGTTCTTACCTGGTGTTTAGTTCAATCGATTTCCCAATCGATTGCAACCAAACTTAACTTGATTGAAATCTCACACAATAGATTGTCCAATCGATTGTTTTAGTCAAGGCTTAAGTTCCTTTTGAAATTTTAGGCAATCGATTTGCCAATCGATTCCCTAGTGCCCTGTGACTTCCCAATCGATTAGTTTCAATCAGTTTTCATTTTGTGATATGTACAATCGATTTGTCAATCGATTAACCTGTAAATCAGGTTGCCACTGACTTGTTTAATTTTCAATTCTAATTTAGTCAGTCGATTTCCCAATCGATTATACAATCACAAACATATACTTATCCTTACACCCTTGTTATGAAATCGATTTCCCAATCGATTTAACCAGTGAAAAATCAACTTATGTTGATTTCTTGTGTTCCAAGCTATATGTTCCAAGTGTGTAGGATTGGATTGTTGTTCCTGAAATCTTGCTCAATTCAAATGTTAGATTTATCATGTAGTGTATGAATTATTGTATGTTTGTTAATTATGTCAAAATTAGGATTCAAAGGACTAAAGTCCAACAGTCTAGTCCCTAAACATCAACCTAATCTAATCATCCTACCAAAAAACTATACACCCTAAGTGATCTCCACGCGCCCCGTGAGATCCTCCTACGTAGCTCCAATCAAGCATTCCCATCCGTAGGGTACGAACTGGCAGGATCATCCTGGCTCTCATATGAGGGCAAAGCCCAGACTTCCACAATAGTTGTAAAGGGTCACCAACCGAAATTAACAGATAACACATAACATTTATGTTTTAAATGCACAAAATAACCTTTCAACTAAGCATGCACCTTAAAAGGATTTCTCATATGCTAAAAGTTCATGTAATGCTTGCCAATTAAAAATGAAATCAAAATGAAGTTCTCAAACCATCAAGTAATACATAACTGACCAAAGCATTGATAAATCAATTGAGCAATCGATTATCTAACTCAAAATAAGGATTTCTACTGAGCCAATCGATAGCCAAATCGATTTGGTCAGTTTCTGCTGAGTTCCTGCGTTGCCAAATCGATTTTGTCAGTTTTATTGAGTTCTTGTGTCACCAAATCGATTGCCAAATCAATTTTGTCAGTTTTGCTGAGTTTCTGTGTTAAGGCCAATCGATTTCCAAATCGATTTCTTAAAAGATTTTGAAAGACATATTTATACAATCGATTGGCAAATCGATTAGGTTAAAATAGTGAAGTTCCTGCAACTCATCCAATCGATTGGGAAATCGATTTCCCTGCTTATTCTTCCAAAAATACTTAAACTAATTCAATCACACTCATACATAACTCCAAAACTTAACACTTGGCAATTCCCACACAATCACCACGACGAATTGGTTTTCGAAATAGTTTTACAATCCATCGCACTCTCATACGATAATCAATACATAACACTTAACAATCCCAACACAATTACCACGACAATTCCTATTCAACCACTCAATCATAAACTTGATTCAAACACGACTCGTGTGCCAAGCACCCTAATGCAATGCGTATATGCCAAAATGCATGGACTCGGAATTCCAAACCAAAACCCTCCTCGAAGGGCCGTAAATCATAATTGTACCGCCTATCGCAGGCCAAAGTACCAATTACCGAGGTGCCACCTATCACGGGTCTGCACGATTTACTAAAAAGCGAAAACCATAAACGTACTGCCTATCACGGGTCCGTATCGTTTATCGAGGTGCCACCTATCACGGGTCTGCACGATTTACTAAAAAGCGAAAACCATAAACGTACTGCCTATCACGGGTCCGTATCGTTTATCGAGGTGCCACCTATCACGGGTCTGCACGATTTACTAAAAAGCGAAAACCATAAACGTACTGCCTATCACGGGTCCGTATCGTTTATCGAGGTGCCACCTATCACGGGTCTGCACGGTTTTCAAAAACGTAAATCATAAATGTACCGCCTATCACAGGCCAAAGTACTATTTATCAAGGTGCCACCTATCACGGGTCTGCACAATTTACAAAAAGCATGAAAATGCATGAGCATATACTGACTCCATCCACAACAATCGTTAAGCAAATGCAGATATTAAAAGATTCCCCATTTTTAATACTCATTTAACTTAAACGATTTTCACAACAAATATTAAGCAAAAAGAAATATTAAGAGATTCCTCAATCTTAATACTCTTTTGACTTAAACTGTTTTCAAAACAACTTTAAGTAAACAGAAATATTAAGAGATTCCCCATTCTTAATACTCATTTAACTTAAACGATTTTCACAACAAATATTAAGCAAAAAGAAATATTAAGAGATTCCCCATTCTTAATACTCATTTAACTTAAACGATTTTCAAAACAAAACATTAAGTAAACCGAGATATTAAAATTTTCCCCATTTTTAATACTCGTTTAACCCTAATGGTTTTCACGCCAATCATTAAGTAAACATAGACATTAAGAGATTCTCCATTCTTAATACTCGTTTAACTTAATGGTTTTCAAATTCTACACAAAACAAACTCAAACCTATTATCAGATTCAATCCACCACTCACACCAAAACAAATCAAATACGACGAACACAAATCAACACAATCTACCACTCAAACACAACAAGTTTCATTTACTCAAATCATACATAATGAGTTTTAGATTCATTTTCCACGAAACATTCATCAAATATAACCAAAACTTAACTCTAAGATTTTACCCATAAAGCCTTAGATTCATTTTCCCCCAAATCAATACTCAAACCCTAACAAAATTCTTTTCCACACAACCACATATAAGTCCCTAAATGAAAACTAAAAGTTTGGAAGGAGCCCTTACCTTAATGTTAGCTTTAACGTGCGTTTCCGGTACTGCGAGCAAATCCGGTAAAATCTCTGCTCGCAACGCCGCTTCCAAAGTTGGTTCCCTAGCACCGTAGCGTGGTAGTGAGCAACTTTCCCTTCTATCTCTTCGCGAAATGAAGCTTAGATCTAGATGAAACGGGGTGGTTTGTGTTTCACGGTTTTGAAATCCCTAACACCGTTTTTCTTCGTTTTCGAATCACACAAGAAGAATGAAGTTGAGTAATCTTCTCTTTCACACTCAACAAACCTTGGGCTTCTAATCTTGAAGTAAGGAAGCAAAGAAAAATGAAAATGGAGGAGGGAGCGAGAAGCTTCGCGCGTGAGGTAACAAAGGAAGAAGATGGAATTTTTGCTTTTTCTTTCCTTTCTCTTTCTTTCCTTTCTTTTTCCTTTCTTCCTTTTTCCTTCTTTCCTTTTTATATCCCTTTTCTTTTCCTTTTCCTTCCTTCTAATTTCCTTTCTTTCTATTCTCTCCAAACAAACAATATCTTTTTGATTATAAAACTCCAAAATATTATTAACTTTGGCTTAAAAGCCTCCGAGCCAAAATCCAAAATACACCAAAAATACATAAATGGTACTTTAAAATTATGGGTCTTACATTACTCCCCCCCTAAAATTAGTTTCGTCCTCGAAACTATGCATCGATAAATAACTCTGGGTGTTGTTCCCTCATCTTGCTCTCCAGTTCCCAAGTCGCATCTCCAGTAATTGGGTTCCAGATCACCTTGACTAACGAAACATCCTTGGTCCTCAACCGCTTAATCTTCCTGTCATCAATTCTCACGGGTGGTACTTCGAACGACAGGTTATCCTTTAGCTGGATTGTGTCTGGTTCGATCACGTGAGATGGATCTGCGAGATATTTCCTCAACTGCGACACATGAAACACGTCATGGATATTGGACAGTATCGGAGGTAATGCAATCCGATAAGCAACCGGCCCAATTCGTGCAGAAATCTGATATGGTCCAATGAATTTCGGAGTCAACTTCTTCGATTTCAAGGCTCTACCTACTCCAGTAGTAGGTGTGACTCTCAGAAATACATGGTCACCCTGTTCGAATTCCAAAAGTCTGCGACGCTTGTCCGCGTAACTCTTCTGACGATCCTGTGAAGTCTTCATTTTCTCCTTGATATTCTTTACCTTAGCTGTAGTCTTTTGTACCATCTCTGGTCCGACAATCATACTTTCACCGTCCTTATACCAACACAAGGGCGTTTGACACTTGCGCCCATATAAAGCCTCATATGGTGCCATTCCTATACTTGCGTGGAAACTATTGTTGTAGGTGAACTCAATCAACGGAAGTACATCATCCCAACTTCCCCTATCATCTAATACACATGCTCTCAACAGATCTTCCAGGGACTGATTCCTCCTTTCAGTCTGTCCGTCCGTTTGTGGATGGTAAGCTGAACTCAATCGTAGCTTCGTTCCCAACGCTTCGTGCATGCTTCGTGCAATGCTCCCCCAAAATGTGATGTGAACTTCGGATCACGGTTTGATACAATACTCGATGGTACTCCGTGTAATCTCACAATTTCAGCAATGTAGATCTCTGTTAACTGATCTACCTTATAGTTGGTCTTTACCGGCAAAAAGTGAGCGGATTTAGTCAGTCGATCCACTATCACCCATATAGAATCATTCTTTCTCCTTGTTTTTGGCAATCCAGTTATAAAATCCATGGAAATGTTGTCCCACTTCCATTCCGGTATATCTAAAGGTTGCAACATCCCAGCAGGTCACTGACGTTCCACCTTCGCTTTCTGACAAGTTAGACAAGTGGATACATACTCCGCTACATGTTTCTTCAATCCTAGCCACCAATAATGCTGTCTCAAATCCTGATACATCTTTGTTGCTCCAGGATGAATACTCAACTTGCTCTTATGAGCCTCTTCTAAGATTGTTTTCCTCATATCTGTAATTCCTGGTACACAAATCCTACCATTACATCGCAAAATATCATCTGATCCAATCTTAAACTCAGTGGTCTTCCCTTGAACTATTAGGTTCCTCTTCTCTTGAATTAAGACATCATCTTGAGAATTTGCAATGTCTTCAAGTAGTCCACTCGAAATCTTAATCATTCCGAATTTCAAAATTCCTGGTGCAAACTCTACGTTCAAGTGTAGGTCTCTAAAAGCTTCCCACAACTCTTGTTGTCTAGCCATAATTAGTGAAGACACCGATACACTTCTTCTGCTCAACGCATCAGCCACTACATTGGCCTTCTCAGGGTGGTACTGTAGTGTGAAATCGAAATCCTTGAGAGTCTCCATCCATCGTCTCTGGCGCATGTTCAATTCCTTCTGATCAAACAAATATTTCAAACTTTTATGGTCACTGAACACGGTGAACGGGCACCCATATAAATAGTGCCTCCAGATCTTCAATGCAAAAACAACCGCAGCAAGCTCCAAATCATGAGTAGGATAGTTTCTCTCGTGAATCTTCAATTGTCTTGAGGCATAAGCCACAGCTTTCTTGTGTTGCATCAGAACACATCCCAGCCCTTGGTTAGATGCATCACAATAAACTTCATATGGCTCTTCTGATTGCAGTAATACCAACACTGGTGAGGTCGTCAATTTTCTCTTTAGTAACTGAAAATTTTCCTCAAACTTCTTCGTCCATGCGAACGGTTGATCTTTTCTGGTAAGTTGTGTCAATGGAGCCACAATCTTAGCAAAACCTTCAATAAACCTCCTGTAGTACCCTGCCAAACCTACGAAACTTCGTATGTCAGTGACAGTCTGAGGCTGTTTCCAAGCAAGAACCGCCTCAATCTTAGCCGGATCTACAGCGATTCCTTCCTTCGTTATCACATGTCCTAAGAAATTCACTTCATCTAGCCAAAATTCACACTTTGACAGATTGGCATACAATTGCTTCTCGCGTAAAATCTCAAGAACTTGACGTAGATGTTCTCCATGCTCTTCTTCAGTTCTCGAATAGATTAATATATCATCAATGAACACCACAACAAATTTATCAAGGAATGGACTAAAGATTCTGTTCATGTAGTCCATGAAAATTGCTGGTGCATTGGTAACTCCAAACGGCATAACGAGATATTCATAATGTCCGTAACGGGTTCTGAAAGCAGTTTTCTGAATATCTCCTTCCCTTACTCGAATCTGATGGTAACCCGACTTCAAGTCAATCTTCGAAAATATCGCGGCCCATCTCAATTGATCCATTAAATCATCGATGCGTGGCAAAGGATAACGATTCTTAATAGTTGCCTTATTAAGCTGTCTATAATCCACACATAAGCGCGAGCTTCCGTCCTTCTTCTTAACTAGCAAAACTGGAGCTCCCCATGGTGATACACTTGGTATAATAAATTTCTTCTCCAACAAGTCTTCAATTTGGCTTTTGAGCTCATTTAATTCCAATGGCGACATTCAATACGGTGCCATTGAAAT
>NC_021167.2:16476178-16493293 GCF_000331145.2 Cicer arietinum | reverse complement strand
AATTCCACTTCTCTTACTGGTGGCAATCCTGGAATTTCCGTTGGAAATACGTCCCGGTACTCATTGACAAGCATCACATCTTCTATGTTCACATTTATCTTTGCCTCCACATTAGCCAGAGACAAAAACTCATGAGTCCCTTCACTTAGCGACACTCGGAGTTTGTTATTAGCTAAATACTTAACAATTCCTGGTTCGGGGAAAAGAACCGATTTACGAGCACAATCCCAGATCACATAATGGTAAGACATCCAATCCATACCAAGGATGACCTCGAGTGATTGTAGCGGTAAACAAATCAGATTAACCAAGAAATCCCTATTCTGAATAGTCATTTGACAATGTAAACATGCAGAATTTACTGTTAAAGTCTTAGCAGGTGTGGAAACAACCAAATCAAAAGATAAAGCAGACACAGATAACTTCAAGCGATTCACACAATCCATAGCAATGAAGGAATGGGTTGCCCCCGAATCAAAAAGTGCAGTTAGAGTGTTACCTGCAATCTCACAGTCACGTTGAATCAGATTACCAGATGGATTCCCCTCTTCAGCACTCACACAATAAATGCATCCTCTAGCAGTAGGACGAGTAGCCCTAGTTACATTCACAACTGGTTCTACCTTTGGAGCCGTGCAATCCTTTGCCATGTGTCCTGACTTCTGACAATTGTGGCAGGTGAGAGTAGTAGGGGTACAAGCGTTAGCATAATGTCCCTCTTCCCCACATCGGAAACATCGAACCACTCGTCCCAGTTGTCTCCCAAAATTCTGGTTCCCTGGGCGATTCTGCCCACCGTTGTTAGTTCGTGGTCGATCATAAGGTTTAGCAACTTGCTCCTCCTCGACTAGCCCTCTTACTTTTCATATCCTCCACTTCTCTACATTTCTCTACAAGCGCTTGGAAACGTTGAATTCCCAAGGGTAAGACGGGGTCTTGAATCTCATACTTCAGCCCGTCTTGGAAATGATGACACATGAATGGTTCATCAATCTCTTCACGGAAAAACGTGAAATGCCTCGATAGCGATTCAAACTTAGCAGCATATTCGCCCACGGTCATGTTTCCCTGATGAAGTTTCAGAAAATCATCACCCAATTTAGTCCTGGTACTCATCGAGAAGTATTTGTCTAAAAACTTCCTTTTGAATGATTCCCAGTTCACCTCCTCGTGAGCTGATCCCATCAATAACCTTGCACTCCTCCACCAGTACTCAGCATCCCCCAATAGCATATAAGTGACATAGTTGACCTTCACTCCCGCCTGACAGTTAATCATTTCGAAGATCTTCTCCACTTCTTGGATCCATTGATCCGCCTTCTCTGAATTCTCATCCCCCTTAAACTTGGGAGGATTGTAACGACGAAAGTCTTCTAATCCTCTTGACTCTGCAGCACGGGTCTCCCTTCCCCTCTTTTCAAGATCACGTTGAGTCTTGGCAGCAGTCTGTGCAGCAACAGAAGCATCCATGTTATTCATAGCCTCCGCCATTTGATCATCCCTATTAGCATTGGCTCTCGGAGCGTCATTCCTTCTTGGCGGCATGGTTTTTCCTATAAAACCATCTCTTATTACACATACATGTTTTTACACACAAACACACACATTCACACTCTTATTCACAAGTAATCAGAATTTAAGGAAGGAAATAAAAAAAAAAAAAAGGGACTTAGAGAGAAAAGAGAAAGGGAAGCTTGAGAGGAGAAGGAGAATAAACTTGACTAGGCAAGAAAGTAGAAGAAGAAAAAGGAATTTGGAAGAATAGATGAATCAAAGGAAGAAAAGATTCTTCTCCATCTTCTTTCATTTTCTAGAAAATAACATCGAAAGTGGGATCTACTCCCCTTATCTCTTGCATGCATGAGTGATGTAGTAAATATCTGTAGGTGGGAGATTTGGGGGGTTAAGGATTGACATGAGAGTGAATTATTGTGGTTCTTTTAAGAGTTTTGAGTGGTCTCTTCAAAATGTGTCATGCATATAGGTAATTTCTAGAGCTCTTTTTGAAATTGTTGTGTTAAGTTCAAGAAATTACTCATGTTATGATTGTTGTACCACATGATGTCTTTTAGATGATTGAACATTTGTCTTGATGATGCATACCCTTGACTTAGTAAAATAACATATAGAGTGGAATTAATTAACTTTGAACAGATTTTGTGAAACATGTATGTTAAATTGAAGTTGTAAATTTAATATAAATCTAGGGTAATATTAGCTTTGTTGTTTGCCCTTTAAAAATGATGAAAAGTAGTGTTCTGTATTCTCTTGAAATGCATTTTTTTTTTTTGTAAAAATCTCAAAAGTATATGTACTATCAAGTTACATCGAACACCTAACGCTACACAGAGGCGCTTGACATCCTACAAGTCAGGGACTTGGAACCTAGGCACTAGTAGGGCTACTTCCATGTGCGCTTAACGCTAGCAAAAGTGCCCTCGATTGTCGTAATTGATGTTTTTGATCCCATTTGATGTGTATTTCTATTTCTAACATTTTCTTGTGTATGAGAATAATATGACACATCCTAATTAGATGGATTCTATTTCTATGTTCAAAGTGACATCTAGGTGAGGATAAATGGGGCACTACTTACAAACCTAATTATGTCTAATCTTACTAAAATATGTTACCAATGAGTCATGACATTGGAAAAACATTTTGTAGTCATTAAGACATCATTGTTGATATAGGGTTTAAGTCATTGTTGATATAGAAGAAATAGTTAAGAATATTCTGGTAAGAAATATGATTAAAGGATAAGTGTACTTTATAGTAGAATGTTGATTTTATTTAGGTTCTTTTTCATGGAACTCCACTAAGATGTAATCTCAACCCATATTCTTAGTATGTTTTGAAGTAGCAATGTCAATTTACAAGAAAGGGGGATTTGAATTGTAAATTCACCATTTTAAAAATTCCTGTTAAAAACTTAAGAAAATAACTCAAGATTGATATTGGTTGTGAAAACAGAAAACAAAGAAAGTTCTTGGTTTTAACCAAAAAACGGAGAACGTTATTGGTTAGTTAAAATCAGTAATTCAGTTTATGTATTTAACTTGATAATCAATCAGACGGAAAGTAAATAGATAAGGGAACAAATATCACACAAGGATATATCCTAGTTCACCCAACTCTGGCTATGTCCAGTCCTCACAACTGTAAAATTTTCCACTAAGTGTTCAAAACAAAGAACCTTCTTGGTTTTATAGCACCTAGCTCATATCAACCTTGATCTGTTACAAAGTTAAAATCTTTCCACCCAGAAAGGAGTTCAATCAGGTCACCTATCAACCTTGATAAGATTTCTTACAATCTACCCAAACCATATTAAACTCTTATAGTTCGAGTTTTACAATAATGATAAGATTGTTTTGTTAGAATCTGAGAAAGCTCAGCACTTGTTTGAGGTCTGATTTTTTGACAGAAAAATACACGAGAATGATTCTAAAAATCGAATGGAAAAATTAGAACTGATTCAATGTATGTGAGTGAGAGAAATTCAAGTATGATTGAAATGAGTAATGAATTTTCTTAGTACTTGAAGCTCTGATTTTTTCTTGAGCTGTTGATAGTGCTCTGTCAGTTTTGACCAAAACCAATATATATGAATAAAAATATTCCAGCCTTTGAACATTTTGTGAAATCTGTTTGACTGAGCATTTTTCTTCGTTTTTGATCAGATTTCTCTAATGTTTAATGATCCTTTATACTTTAGATATATGATTTATGAGATCAGTTTAAGATAGTGTTTTGATTCGTACAAAATAGACTGGAGAATGATGTCAATCTGTTGGAGAATGATATTGAAAATTCTGTAGACTGATGATCAATATGGAGATTGGTCTGATCATTTTGGAGATTGATCTGATCAGTCTGGAGACATATCTGATCAGTATGGAGACATATCTGATCATTATGGAGACAGATCTGATCATTCTAGAGACGGATGATCATTATGGAGACTGATGAGAACTTTCTGCAGATTGATGTTATCATTCTGGAGATTGATGATTAACATGTTGGAGAATGATGTTAGCATGCTGGAGATTAATGTTAACATGCTAGAGAATGATGTTAGCATGTTGGAGATTAATGTTAGCATGTTGGAGATTAATGTTAGCATGTTGGAGATTAATGTTAACATGCTGGAGAATGATCATAATGTTGTCAAGAATGTTCTTCGTTCTTGACAGTCAAGCTAGAGAAGGTTCAGATCTGTTTCATCTTGCTAATTCGTGATATTCTCTCTTTGTGATTCGAGTAATTTCTTTGAATCTGATCATCTCAGTTTGTTCCTTTCAAAATGCTGGTGATATAGATGTAAAATCCAGAGGCTAAAACTTCTTTTAACTAGTGGAGATTGATTGATTTTTAAACTAAGATGATCATTCTTGAAACTGGAGAACATTCTTTGGTTTCCAGATTTTGTTAAGAATGTTCTCCATTCTTGTTTGCTCAGTTTCTTGCCTTTTATGCTGATTTCTTTATTTTGTTTAAATCTTATCTTTAAATTAATACACTCAAAAGCATTAGTTCAATTAACATAACATTTAGAATTATAATTAACATTCTTAATTAATTTTTTGTTTGTTTTCATCAAAACATTAAATTGAGATTTTGTCTCAACGTGTTTTTTCAGATAAAAGGTGTTGGTACTGGAGTTTGGAGGTTTTTTTAGTTATTTCCTTTTAAGTTTGTTTTTTTAGAAATTTGTAGTAGAACGTTGAATGTATAGTTCAAGCTTTTTGGACTATATGTCTACGATATTGATGCAGACTAACTTTGTTGCTAGGCTTTAAGCCAAGTCATGTATCGAACCACCTATGATATTAAAATATGTCTCTAAATAGCATAAGGTGTTACCATATCTAATCATTTACTAGTTCTTTTCATATAAAATCTCAAATAATTAAACCCCAACTAATGAAGAATGAAGATTCATTAGTTAGCGCTTGTGTTGACTGTTGTTATGTAAGAGGAGAGACGACTACTTATGGTGGTGGTGAGCGACTAAGTGGTTACCGCCGGTGATTAGTGAGATGTGAATATGGGAAAGTGAGTAAGAGAAATGGGTTACGATTGCAAAAACAAATTTTAAGAGGCCAAAGTATAAAACTAATAAGGTGGTATGTGTAATTTTCAAAAGTTCAAAGCTCCAATTGTCAAAGCCTAGCAATAAATTCATAATTTATCTAATATATTTTCTTTAATCTATTAACCAATTGTTGATCGGGTTAAATATGTTTTTTATTCATATAAAATTTAATCCTTTTAATTTTAATTTATGTAAAAATAAATAAATTTTTTAATTTATATAAAATTATCATAAATCCAATTTTTAGTCTTTACTATTAAGTCAACAAATAATTTGGAATGAATTTTTGCATACATATTTACATTTATAAAAAGTTCCTCAATTAAAAAATGACCTCAAAATTTGATTTCTAGATTCATATTTTTGTTATTTTTATCGTGAGTTTTATATATTTAAAAAAAATCATATTTTATTAATTTCAAGCTAAAAAGTTCTAATTTTTTTTGTAATGTTCTATAAACATACTTGCATAATCATTCAAAATTTTTAAAGTTGAATGACAATTAAACATGTTTTGTTTCATCATAGACTAAAACTCTTTACTGCATAATTTTGTAGGTCTAAAAATTGTTTTTGGTTTAGAGATTAAAATTGAAAGATTGGAATTTTATAAAAATTAAAAATATTTGTTTTAAATGCACAATACCTAAAAAAAATTATAACCAAACAATGAAAAAAATTTCAATTTACTCTCAAGTCATCCTACAATAACTTTCACAAACCATGAAATCAATGCCGACTCAAACATATTGTTCAAAGAGGTTTGGAGCTGACATGACCCAACTAGAGTTAGAATGACGCTTTTAAAGATGGCACACGAGAAACTCTTGAGAGATGCCATAGAGGCATGACCTTAGAAGACCTCTGTCAGTCTTGTTTTTCTGCACTTGAGACCCTTATGCACGTTGTGAGATATTGATGTTCAACTATCCTACAATAGAGTTATAAACCTGAATTTTAGAGTAAATTCTTTAGTCTTGGTACTTATGTTTGACTTGAATGGAATCTTACTCACAATGACATTCGAAACATCAATTGGACATGGGGAATGTTTTTTAGTGTGGCCGTTAATGAACTACTGAAAGATCGAAACTCTTTAGTTTTCTGCAAAAGTACAAAGATGAGGAGTGATTTGTAACATTATATTATAACCAATTGACTTTATTCATAACTCTTTGATCAAAAGTAAGGTTCTGAAGCATAACTTGATTAATCCTAATAAAAAAACTTGATTAATCCTAATAAAAAAACATGGATTAAGCATGGGGTCATGAATATAAACGTTATTGGTGCTTACACCCATATTAATGGCTCCTCACCTTGTGGGAGAATCCTTCACGACCGTAATGATGAGTTCATATGTAGTTTCTACTACAAATCACATCTAGTAGCTCATTATTTGAAATGTGAATTTTTCGTGGTGGTGTTTTATTGACTCATGATAAAGGAATTTATAATGTTATTTTTGAAACTGACTATCCAGCCCTCCTTCCCATGATAAAGAAAAGAAAAAAAAAAATAGTTTACTCTCTTGCATATCCTCCTCAAAGAGATTATCTTTGTATTGCATCAGATGGATGACCTACTCCCTTAGTTATTCTCCAATAGAAGCAAATAGATATGCTCATTCATTACTTAGTTTGTTAGATGATTTTTTTTATATGTGATGTTAAAAGTTATCATTCGTAAATTTCATTTTAATTAAAATAATTTATTTTAAATAAAAATAAATAATTTTTTTATTTATTTTTTTCTCTATTTTTTTTAATTTTTTGCATGGAACCAAATGTATTATTATTTTGTTAGTTAACAAATTTTGGAGAACATTAAGATCACTTTGAGCGGGTGTTTGCACAATATGAGAAAAAAGACGATTACTAAAATATATTTTAAAATGCTTATTAATATTCTTTTTATTAATATTGTTTGTTAATATTACTTATTTTTTTTTAAATAAATTATGCATAAAAAAAGAGTTACTCTAAAAAAAATTGTTATCACCTCATACACCAATCAAAGTGAGCACAAACTACCTCATGCAAATTGCTACTAGTACTTCCATAGAAAAAAGTGACCACAAACTATCTCATACACCAATCATGTGAATTCATGTTGCTTTGCTATAAAAACAAGCATTTTAGAATTCATTTCATGATTCATTATTAATCATGTCGAACACTCAATTTCATGATTTTTTATCATATACCGAAGATTCAACACTCAATTTCACTTTTGATGGAATTTGGCCCATTCAATTGTGACTATAAATGAAAGGCTGCGTTTATTAAATATGTCTGGAGGATGATTATCAATTGTGTTGGAAAATGTGGGTCCCATGTCGTCACGCAACGTGTCTTCAACCGGTACACAAACTAGCTATAGTTGAAATGACGGAATTGGCCTTTATTATATAAGTTTTAGGAAAATCTGTTTGATTATAATTGGAATTGGTCAAAAGTATTGTAAAATTTGGCCGCCAAAACAATTGTATTTTATATCAACAACTCCGTATAAACTTGAAAAACAATAAACACTTAGATCTGAGGCGTTACATAAGTCACTGTTGTTAAGGATTTATTCGCCTCATCAATGCAAATCTTTCCGAATTTAACAGGCACTTTCCAGACAAAACTGAGGTAATAGGACAACAATTCTGCCTAAAAAAAAAAAGTCACCAATAAAAACTTAGAAAGCTGAAGAAGGAGAAGGAGAAGAAGAAGGTTTTTTATTTTTTATTTTCATATTTTTAGTATTAGGTTCACAATAGATAAATATAGGGAGAGTGATTAATTTATTATGAGAGAAAAGAGTACTGGAAGTAGGGAGAGTGATTAATTTATTGAGAAATGCTATTTAAACATATTTCCTACACAAATACAAATACTATCATAAGTGTATATTATATATATGTGGTCCCCACACAATTTCTCTTATTTTACTTTCTTTTTTTTTTTTTGCCCCTTTTTTTATCTCTCTTTTTTCACTTTCTTGATTTTTTGTCTTCCTATGCAAAAACAAACCTCACACATTTATCTTCTCTTTCTTCCATAATTCTTCATTCTTCCTTTTATTTACTTATTTGATTTTGATTTTGGGTAAACATTAGATTTGAGAGAAACATCACGATTTCCAAGGAAGATGAAGAAAAATAGGGGAAAAAAATTCAAATTTTGATGAAGTAACTTGAGCAACCTTATCTTCTCCCTTGCAAGGTAACTTCTAATTTCCTTCTTTCCCCACAATATTGAGTTTCAAATTTTGTATTTTATTTGTTGATATGGTTGTTTACTTGTCTTGTTTACTTTAACTTGTTTATTTTAAGGTGTTTTTTTTAGACACTAGTATTGAGAAAATTTGCAATTGTTTTTCGTGTATTTTGATTTGATTATTGTTTTACGATATTATTTTGCTTAGATATGAATTTTTATATTTTTGGGTTCATAAACGTTTTTCTGGGTTCATACACGATTTTTCTAGGTAAACATTATTGGTTAATGAAGGACAATAGGTGATTAATGAATTGTTTTTGTCTAAAAATTAGGGTTGTGAACTATTAATCAATCATGTTAATTATTTATGTCTACATATTAAGTTTCATCAATATTAATCAATTATGTTAATTAGATTTGAGTTGTTAAGTTTCATCAATGTCTAAGTTGTTGGTAGATCTAACACATTTCGTATTATGTGATTAATAATAGTGTAAATATTATTGGTTAATGAAGTACAATAGGTGGTTAATGAATTATTTCTGTCTAAATGTGGTAGGTCTAACACATTTCATATTATGTGTTTAATGGCGTGCTAATTATTGGTTACTAAAGTGCATACGATGGTTAATGACCGGATTGAGTTTTTTTTTTTTTTTTGTGTGACATTTGCACTATCAATTGAAACTGCATGGATTGTGGTACTATTGAAGATGAAGGTATTGAAGTTGACAACCTTGATGATGATGAAAACGCATGTTGTTGGGAGCCTGCAATAGGAATGTGTTATTCTTGCTTAGATGAAGTCAAATCATTTTATGAAGTGTATGATTCGAGAAGGGCAAGATGGGGAGCTCTGCTACTTAATTTTATTATGATCAAGAGAAGGGTCAAAAGTGTCAAAAGTTTCGTGTACGTTAAAAATACTTCCAACTAAGGTAAATAATTGTCCCGCCAAGATTGTTATTAAGTTGGATAAAAATGGATTGTGGTACATTACAAAATTTGAACATGATCATACTTACGAGACGGGTCCTACAAAGGCAAAGTTGTTCAAAGCTAACAAGAAGATGGATTTGCAGATGAAGAGAACAATACTAATAAAACACTTTTGATATACAATTTTAGTAGTTTTAACATAGAGTTACTTTGAAATACCAACTTTAGTGGAATGTTGTTTGTTATTTGTTTGATTTCCATATTTTTTTTGTGATGACTTTTTTATTGATGTTCCCTAGTGTTACTAAGAATTATTGTACCCATTAATTATTATAATGGAATGTTTTATTGAACTTGGTCTCGTGGTTTTTATTCTCTCAATTTGAAGGAAGTTTTCCACGTACGTGTTAAAAATTAATTGTTTGTCTCATATTTAATTTTCTTTCAATTGTTGCTACTTTGTGAAATGGTATTTTTTGTTTGGTTATCTATCTGTACAGATGGAGGCAACATATTCCACATTATTTAGATAGTTATCTCTGGGTTTTTTTCTCTCCAACAAAGTGATATCTAGAGCTCGATTGGTTTGATTTGTGCATTTAAATGGAGGAGGAAAATAAAAGTCCGAATATGATTAAACTCAACTCTTCTAATTACACACTTTAGAAGAATCTCATGAAAAACATATTATACAGTAAAGATTTGTATGATCCTATTGAGGGTGACACTATTAAACTCGAAGATAATTCTGACGCTGACTAGAAGAAGATGAGTAGAAAGACAATGACCTTGGTTAGATAGTGGTTGGGTCTTAGTGTATATCCACATGTTGAAATTGAAATAGATGCTAACAAGATGTTAGAGAAATTAAAAGAGTTTTATGAAGGAAATAATGTGCAAAATAAAACATTATTGATTTAGAAGCTGGTGAATATGAAATACACAAATGAGAATTCAATGGCAGATCATATGAATCAGTTGACAACAACATATATTAAACTAGATGATGAGTTGCAAGTGTTGTTATTGTTGAGTTCCTTGTTTGATAACTAGGAAGTCCTTGTTGTGAAATTGACCAATTCAACTCCGAGTAAAAAATTGAAAATGTCAGCAGTTAAAAAGAACATATTGAATGAAAAAGCTCGAAGAAATGAATGTGGTTTGGTTGGTTCTTCCTCAAAGTCAGAAGTGTTGGACTTTAGTCCTTTGAATCCTAATTTTGACATAATTAACAAACATACAATGTTCATACATCATATGATAAATCTAATAGTTGAATTGAGCAAGATTTCAGGAACAACAATCCAATCCTACACACTTGGAACATATTGCTTGGAACACAAGAAATCAACAAAAGTTGATTTTTGACTGAAGTAAATCGATTGGGAAATCGATTTCATAACAAGGGTGTAAGGAAACACAACTGTTTGTGTTGGTATAATCGATTGGGCAATCGACTGACTAAATTAGAAATGAAAACGGCACAAGTCAGTAGCACCCTGTTTTACAGGCTAATCGATTGACAAATCGATTATACATTTCACAAAGTAAACCTGATTGAAATAAATCGATTGGGAAATCGATTGTACAAGTCACAGTGACACCCCAGTTTTGAGGGTAATCGATTGGCAAATCGATTGCTTAAATATCTTTGCAAAATAACTTTCCCTGTGACAAACACAATCGATTGGACAATCTATTGTGTGAAATTTCAATCAAGTTAAGTTTGGTTGCAATCGATTGGGAAATCGATTGAACTAAACACCAGGTAAGAACTTTTCAGGCAAATACACATAAATCGATTGGCACGTAATTTAACATCAAAATAGCTGAGTCACTGACTTAAACTCAATCGATTGGCAAATCGATTGACAAAACCTTTTGAAAACCCAGTGAACTCTGAGCGTGTGACCAAATCGATTTTAAGTATTTGTTAATCGATTATGAAGATTTGATAAATCGATTATGGAATCGATTGATATGTGTTTCAGTTTGAACATAACATCTGCAATCGATTACGAAATCGATTCATATCAGTCTTAACATAATCACTGAAAAATGTTGTTTAAAGAATCGATTGGTAAATCGATTGGGTTATATAGTTTCAAGATTCAAGAAAAACAAGACACACGATAATCGATTGGCAAATCGATTAGACTGGTTTATCACTTTACGAAATCGATTGGTAAATCGATTGATTAATATGTTTTTCAGAAACTATGTAAACTGTCTTCAATCATTCTTTCAATAACAATCTGATAAACACTTTGAATATTCTTGATATACAAAAGAACTCTCAACAACACATTGTTAACATACTGAGATTGCTTTTTCAGATAACAGCAAAAGAGATTATCAACAATCAATAAGAGAGCTGGAAAAGTGATCTTGAAAGACAAGGTTCTCATGAACAATCCTTGAATATCCAGAATCGTGAGAAGTCACATTGACCAAGATTGAAGACTTCTTTTTGTTCTTCCTTTATTCAGTTTGTAATAATACTTTGAAAAGAAACGAAAGCGAGAAAAGCCAGCTTGAAACTGGTGGCTACTTTCTTGGGTGAGAGTGCTCAACAAGAAAGAGTCGTACTTTGATTCTGTGTTAGATTGCTGAGTATCTACAAGGATCAGAGGGTGATCAATAGGAAAGAGATCATTAAGATAGATAGGTTTCGGGGATGAAACTGGACAATCTGTAATTGATTCTTTCTATTGGAGAAGAAAATCTGAAATCCGATTGGATTATCAGGACTGGATGTAGGTTGTCAAGTTGACAACTGAACCAGTATAAATTCTTGGTGCAATCTTCTCTAACCCTTAACTCCTTTAATTTTCTATCTTGCAATATCTGTATATGTGATTAATATTAAGATGCATGTTAAACATATTATGTGATAGGTAATATTGTTTAATCTAGTAATTTGACTCGCATGCATCTTGGTTAATCTCTTATCCATCTACTTGCAATTGCTAATCTTGTATGCCGCAATTTAATTCCGCTGTGTGTATGAAATTGATTTAATTTCTTAAAGAAGTAATACATTCCAATTATTTCGAGGTCATACCAACCAACAATTGGTATCAGAGCCTAAGTTTTCGAGAGGTAACACTCATAAAAGGAATATGGCCTCAAACGATTTTCTGGGAGAAGACGCATCGTTAGCAAGACCTCCAGCATTCAACGGAACAACTTATATGTACTGGAAGCACATGATGCTGATATTCCTGGAAGCCAGTGGCATAGACATCCTTGACGCTGTTGAAAACGGTCCATATATTCCCAAGATTGCAGGAACAAATGACTCAATGATTCTCAAGCCTAGAGCCGACTGGTCTGACGACGACAAAAAGAAGGTAGGTTATAATGCTAAGGCTAAGAACATTATAACATCTGCTCTATGTGCAGAAGAATTCTTTAGGGTATCAAACTGCAAGTCAGCAAAAGAAATGTGGGACATTCTTCAAGAAACACATGAAGGAACCACATATGGGAAAAGAGCTCGCGTAAATACACTTATGCACGAATATGAATTATTCAAGATGAAAAAGGACGAATCCATCAGCGATCTGCAAACCAAATTCACACACATTCTGAACAATCTTCACGCATTGGGAAAGCAAGTGGACAACGAACAGCAGATTGGAAAAATTATGAGGTGTCTAACCAGAGAATGGCAGCCCAAAATAACAGCCATAGCTGAATCCAAAGATCTTGCAAAGATGACAACTGCAACATTGTTTGGAAAACTAAGGGAACATGAAATGGAACTACATCGGCTGGACGAAGCAGAAATGGAAAGCCGCAAAAAGAAAGGATTATCCTTGAAGGTTCAAGCCAATTAATCGAAAACTGAATCAGATAGCTGCTCAGATCAATCCAGTAGTGAATCTGAAGAGCCTGAAATCGGGTTGCTTGTCAAGAAATTTAAGAAGTTTCTGAAGAAGAAAGACAACAAATTCAGAAAGCCATCTAGCTCCAAGACTAGTGACAACAAGACAATTACATGCTATGAATGTGGTAAGACTGGTCACATAAAGTCAGAATGCTACAAATTGCAGAACAAGAATAGAGCTACAAAACCAAAAGGCAAGGAACCAGCCACCAAAACCAGAAAAGCTTATATTGCATGGAATGATAACGATGAATCCTCTGCCTCTTCGGATGAAGAAGAAGTCAATTTGTGTCTCATGGCAAATACAGATTCAGAATCAGAAAATGAGGTTAGTTCACAATCTAATCCAACATATGATGAGTTACAAGAAGCTTTCAATGAACTGCATGATGATTATGTGAATTCCATAAAACAATTGTTAAGCACAAAGAAAATGCTTGAACAAATGAATATTGAACATAAAGAAATTGAAAATTTATGTGAACAACTGAAAAAGGATTCACATGAAAAATCTGCAAAGTGCATTGAACTTGAGAATATTGTTGCATCATTAAAATCTGATTTATTGAAGTTTGCTAATAGTAAAGATAAACTGAATGTCATACTTAGCAATCAAAGACATGTTCATGAAAAATCTGGTTTAGGATATACACCAAATATGCATGTTAAAAGAAATAAAAACAGATATGGTATTGGTTATATGCAAACCAGAAATGTCAAACATGGTCAAAAATCGGCTAGTGCTAAGAGTATGTATGACATCTTTACTAAGCCAAACAAACATTCATCCTTTGATGGTAAATGTCATTTCTGTTGCAGAAAGGGACATTTTGTATCAAATTGCCAATTAAAAAAAATTAGCCAATAGAGGATGGAAGCAAGTTTGGATAGCAAAGAAATCTGTGTTTGACACTAACCATCCAGGACCCAATTTAAATTGGGGACCTAAAACAAAATTCTGATTTTGTATTGCAAGTGTGCTTGACATCCACGAAACACTCATGGTATCTAGATAGCGGATGCTCAAAGCACATGACTGGTGACAAATCCAAATTCCTGAACTTGACATTAAAGGAAGGAGGCTTTGTCAAATATGGTGACAACAATAGAGGAAAGATCATTGGAATTGGTGACGTAGGCAATGAATCAACTGCAGTAATTACAAATGTGTTATATGTTGAGGATTAAAACACAACTTACTGAGTATAAGCCAACTATGTGACAAAGGTTTTCAAGTAAGTTTTTCATCACAATCTTGCATTATTGAGCATAAAGATGACAAACACATAAAGCTAGTTGGTGACAGAATTAACAACATTTACATGTTGGATTTCAATTCTGTACCAAGTGCTATATGCTGCTTGTTATCCAACTCAGATGAAACATGGCTTTGGCATAAAAGAATTGCTCACATACACATAAATCATTTGAATAAACTTGTCAGCAAACAGTTAGTCTTAGGTCTACCAAATAGGAAGTTCTCTAAAGATAGGCTGTGTGATGCATGTGAGAAAAGTAAACTGGTTAAGACTCCATTTCCCTCTATAGACTTGGTTAGAACAAATAGAGTTTTACAACTAGTTCACATGGACCTTTTCGGACCTGCCCAAGTTAAGAGTTTAGGTGGAAACCTGTATGGATATGTGCTGGTTGATGATTATTCTAGATTCACATGGACTTACTTTTTAGCTCATAAAAGTGATACATTCTCTGTTTTCAAAAAGTTTGCTGCTTTAGTACAAAATGAGAATGATCTGAAAATTGTTTCAATAAAAAGTGATCATGGAGGTGAATTCCAAAATGATCTTTTTCAAAATTATTGTGAATCAAATGGAATCAACCACATATATTCTATTTTGGATGAAGTTGTAGAATCTGAACCACTAGAACAACCTATAGCTGACCCTCCAACTAGATCAGACCTTGTAGAACCTATAGAAACCTGTGAGTTGCCTAAGGAATGGAAGTTCAACAGAAACCACCCTTTAGACAACATTATAGGCGATATCTCTAAAGGTGTTGCAACTAGGAGAAACCTTAGTCAGTTTTGTAACTTTACAGCCTTTGTATCTCAGATTGAACCTAAGAACATTAAGGAAGCCCTGTTAGATAGTGAGTGGATACTTGCTATGCAAGAGGAGTTAAACCAGTTTGAGAGAAACAAGGTGTGGAGTTTAGTACCTAGGCCAGAGGGTAAGCATGTCATAGGAACCAGATGGGTGTTCAGAAACAAGTTGGATGAGAATGGTGTGATAACAAGGAACAAAGCTAGACTAGTAGCCAAGGGTTATAGTCAAGAGGAGGGAATAGATTTTGATGAAACCTATGCCCCTGTAGCTAGATTAGAAGCCATAAGAATTTTATTGGCTTATGCTTGTATAATGGACTTTAATCTTTATCAAATGGATGTGAAAAGTGCCTTTCTCAATGGTGACCTTCAAGAGGAAGTTTTTGTTAGCCAAACACCTGGTTTTGAAAATCCTGATTTTCCTAATCATGTGTATAAGCTCTCAAAGGCCCTCTATGGGTTAAAACAAGCTCCAAGAGCTTGGTATGAGAAGCTCAGCAATTTCCTTATTCAACAAAACTTTTCAAGAGGAAATGTTGACAAGACCCTTTTCACAAAAACTACTGGAAATGATATCTTGCTTGTCCAAGTATATGTTGATGACATAATATTTGGATCTACAAATAATAAACTGTGCAAAGAATTTGAAAATTTGATGAAAGGTAAATTTGAAATGTCAATGATGGGTGAACTGTCATATTTCTTGGGATTTCAAATTAACCAAAGCAAGCAAGGAATTTTCATTAGTCAATCTAAATATTGTTCTGATTTGATAAAGAAATTTAACTTTGAAAATCTTAAGTCCATTGATACACCCATGAGTCAAGGAAATTTCTTAGACCGAGATGAGAAAGGTAAACCTGTAGATGTTACTAGATTTCGTGGTATGATTGGATCTCTGCTCTACCTTACAGCAAGCCGACCAGACATCATGTTCAGTGTTTGTATGTGTGCAAGGTATCAATCAAATCCAAAGGAATCTCACTTCAGTGCAGTTAAGAGAATTTTCAGATACTTGGTAGGAACTAAAAGTCTTGGATTGTGGTATCCAAAAGGATCAACATGTACATTGATTGGTTACTCAGATTCAGACTTTGCCGGTTGTAAACTCGACAGGAAAAGTACCTCAGGAACTTGTCATCTGCTTGGAAATTCTCTAGTGTCTTGGTTCAGTAAGAAGCAAACAAGCATTGCATTATCTACTGCTGAAGCTGAATATATAGCAGTTGGGAGTTGTTGTGCTCAAATTCTATGGATGAAACAGCATTTATTGGACTTTGGTGTTGATTTGGGAACAATACCAATCATGTGTGATAACACAAGTGCAATAAGTATAACCAAAAATCCAGTAATGCACTCCAGGACCAAACACATTGAGGTAAGACATCACTTCATAAGAGACCACTTTCAGAATGGAATTATCAAACTTGAGTATGTTAACACTACGGAACAGTTAGCTGATATCTTCACAAAAGCTTTGCCAAGAGAAAGTTTTTTGCATATAAGGATGAAACTAGGGATCATTGATCCTAGTGAAGTATGATTTTTGTTGATTCTGGTATTTTTCAGTAATGTTTTCCAGTTAAATCGATTTGGAAATCGATTACCAGCATGGTAAATGGTTTATAAAATCGATTTGGGAATCGATTACTTTAGTCCAGAATTCAAAGTTCAGAAATTTTTTTTTTAAACCTTCACGAGCGTCGATTTGGGAATCGATTAGTTCAGTGTTAAACCTTAAGACAATCGATTTGGACATCGATTAAGTAAAACTGGAACTCGATTTGAACATCTATTTGAAATATGACCGTTACTCTTATTTTTCTAGCAGTTGGAACATCATCATTACTGAATCGATTGAGGATTCCCAACAACGGTAACCTAATCGATTTGGAAATCGATTTACAAG
>NC_021167.2:16475304-16475968 GCF_000331145.2 Cicer arietinum | reverse complement strand
CAAAGGAAAAGGAGGCACAACCCTCTCTACCAACAGACTTTGCAAAGAGAAAAATTCATGAGGCAAGAACTATGGATTTTGCATACTTTGATGTTGTTGAATTCACGTTTCAGAATCATCTCAGATTTCATGGACTTGAGAGTTTTCTTTCATCTACACTTGATAGCTTCCCAAGGCTGATAAGGGAATTTTACTCTACTTTCAAGTTGGCTGAAGAAGGGTTTACTGCTCTAGTTAAAGGAAAGAGGATTGCTATGTCCTTTGATGATTTCTCTACCTTGTCAGGATTGCCATTTTACGGCAAGTCTATCGATGGAAGCTCGGAAGCTGACACGACTGATGAAGGTTGGGAAGAGACTCTTGACAGGCATACAGCAGTAAAAGACCTGATGATTGATGGGTTCGTTGAATCTATTTCATTGCCCATTGGTGTACCAAGATCAGGAAACCATGCAGTAGTCCAGAAGTTGGACATAATACTGTTATGGGGCTTATCTAAAGAGCTAAGGATGAGTTGGAGTTGGATTGTGCTAAGGCACATGCTGGAAGCTTCTCAGAGCAAGTTAATGTTACCTTATCCACAGCTGATCACAAAAATTCTCAAACATTTCAAGGTTTCATTTGGTAATGAGGAATCTGCAAAAACCACTCTGGTGTTTGGAGA
>NC_021167.2:16448725-16473156 GCF_000331145.2 Cicer arietinum | reverse complement strand
GTTTTATTACTTTAGGAAATCGATTGGCAAATCGATTTATTAAGATGTTTTTCAGAAACTATATAAACTGTCTTCAATCTTTCTTTAAAACATATGAATGATAACAACAATTATATCAATCTGAAATATTCTTTATATACAATAACACTTGGTTAATACACTGAGATTGTTCTTTTTCAGATCACAGCCAAAGGGATTATCAACAATCAATAAGAGAGCTGTAAAAGTGATCTTGAAAGACAAAGTTCTCATGAACAATCCTTGAATATCCAGAATCGTGAGAAGTCACATTGACCAAGATTGAAGACTTCTTTTTGTTCTTCCTTTATTCAGTTTGTAATAATACTTTGAAAAGAAACGAAAGCGAGAAAAGCCAACTTGAAACTGGTGGCTACTTTCTTGGGTGAGAGTGCTCAACAAGAAAGAGTCGTACTTTGATTCTGTGTTAGATTGCTGAGTATCTACAAGGATCAGAGGGTGATCAATAGGAAAGAGATCATTAAGATAGATAGGTTTCGGGGATGAAACTGGACAATCTGTAATTGATTCTTTCTATTGGAGAAGAAAATCTGAAATCCGATTGGATTATCAGGACTGGATGTAGGTTGTCAAGTTGACAACTGAACCAGTATAAATTCTTGGTGCAATCTTCTCTAACCCTTAACTCCTTTAATTTTCTATCTTGCAATATCTGTATATGTGATTAATATTAGATGCATGTTAAACATATTATGTGATAGGTAATATTGTTTAATCTAGTAATTTGACTCGCATGCATCTTGGTTAATCTCTTATCCATCTACTTGCAATTGCTAATCTTGTATGCCGCAATTTAATTCCGATGTGTGTATGAAACTGATTTAATTTCTTAAAGAACTAATACATTCCAATTATTTCGAGGTCATACCAACCAACAAGAAGCACTGGTTATAGAGTCCCATGGGAGAAGTCAATCTAGATACTTTCGTAGATGCAACAATTCTAAAACTCTTAACAAGTCAAGAAGCAACTTGAGGACTAGAAAAGAAGTGATAGGCTACAATTGTGGCAAAACAGGTCACATATCAAGAAATTGTAGGTTACTTAAGAGAGATCAATCAAGAGAAAGAGATAAAGACTAAAAGAAGAAAAAGTATAAAGCTACATCAGTAGTTGTATCTGTTAGTGATGTCAACATTGTTTGTGAGGATAATTCTATAAACCTTGCATGTCAAGATTCAAATTGTAACACCCAAAATTTTATAATAAATTATTTTATTAATTAAATATTATTTTAGATAAATAATTTGGTGTTAAAATTATTTTAGATATATGTTGATTAATTTTTTTTATATGTGTATTTTCTATGATGTGTTAATATGTACATATTTGACTAAATGAGTGATATAAATAATAAAATATTATAATTTTTATTTTTTAAATATTTTTCTAAAAATAATAGTATTTCATGGTACATATTTTAAAGAATAATATTTTAGGAGATTTTACGTGTATACGTGCTTTCGTAGTTAATGTAATATCTTCTTAAATGTTCGACTGATGTTAAGTATGAGCGTAGTTATATTTCGATTATTTATAACTATTTTTATTTTTAGTTATTTGTTTTGTGAATAGTTATCTTGAGATAGTAATAATATTGTGTTTAATTTCCTTTATTTTTATATATTTTTTATGAGATTGTGATTTTATGTATATTTATTATGATTTAGTAACTAATATAAAGTGTTAATATTATATTTATTTATTTTATAATTTCAAATATTCTCTAATGATGGTAGTCTTTTAATATGAGTATTTGAAAGAAAAAAAAAAGTATAATTATAGTGATTATTTTGAATATGAGAATCTTAATTATTGATATATTTTAAAAGATTAATTACTTTATTTTATAAAATATTAGGTTTGAAATATTAGTAATATTTTAGTAATTAAATAGTGTTTAAAAGAAATGAGTAAAATGTGTTTTATGGGTTAAGTCCAAGAGTAAAAGTGAATAATAATAATAATAATAATGATGATGATGATGATGATGATGATGATGATGATGATGATGATGATGATGATGATGATGATGATGATGATGATGATGATGATGATGATGATGATGATGATGATGATGATGATGAACAAAAGAAAAAGAAAAAAACAAGGAAGGAGGTATACTACTTGCTTGTTGTCGTCATCTTCCATTGCCACCTCCATAGTCCATACCTATTTCCTCTCCATCTTATTTCTTCAACCATGCCCATTATAGTGGGTGTCGTACAAAATTGAGACCACATTTGTGATCGTCGTGATCTTCTTTTTCATTCTCAACCTGAATCACAAATTGAAACATTTTATTTATTTGTCAAAAATCACATCTCTGCCTTTTGATCAAGATTCTGGGCACCACGACTATTACCAACGAAAACCAAGACCATATTTGAACTCCACGAAACACACTCTTCCATGACCTATGCATGGAATCACCAACCGTTATACTTCAAAAAAATGGGTTTCTACCCTCGTCGCTAGAGGTGGATAACGGGTCGGGTAGGGCGGGTTCGGACCCAAAAACCCCAACCGACCCAATCCGCTGGTGGATTCTACAAGCCCATTTCCGCCCAATAATGAATTCGGGTTAGACGGATAACGGATAATCGGGTGACGGATTAGGCGGGTGGATTCATGCGGGTTTAACTTTTTCGGCCCAATAACATTTTTTGTGGCCATTTTATTGGTTTTTCGGCCCAATAACATTTTTTTTTGCCGTTTTATTTTTTTATCCATTTATTTTATGGTCACTTTTTAATTAAAAAGTCATTTCATCTGTTTTTATTTTTTTTTTCTTTTCAAAATTCTATTTGTTTAACTATTCTAATTTTTTGTTATAAATTGAACAATTTTTTCCCAATTTCTTTTTATAATGAACATTCTAGAGCTCTAATTTTTAGATATTATTGATAAAAATAACATTAAAGCATCATTGATATATACCTAACCAATTTTTAAACATGTTTATAAATCTCGGAATTGATATATACTCCGCCAATTTATAATTGAAATGCAAACATATTTATAATTCTAAACATTAAAATGTAAACTTAATTTACATTATACATTCATGTTTATAAAATCTAAAGATCTTAAACTAAATGTCCAATGTCCTTATAAAAAAATCAGTACAAATAATATCAATGTCCACCCTTGTCATCTAATTTGCTGGCCAATCTAAAAAATTGAACAAAAATTAATTAGTAATACTAATTAGAGTACAAAATAACTATGCAACAAACATGAAAGACTATAAAACAACATAAGTCCAATGCCAGCAAAATATCAAAGCAGTAGTTAGAAATCATATTCATAATTATTAATTATCTTTACAATTGCAAATATTAAATTCATTGGAAAAAATGTAATACAAGGCTTAAAATGGAAAAATAAACACACTCATTAACATATAAACACACTCATTAACATATAAAAAGCACACAAAAATATATAATATAAAACCAATAAGGAAAGAAAATGAAAAAAAAAAAGAAGTTAGCCGTTCCAATTAAAATTGATAAATCTAAAAAATAACAACAATGAATATATTAAGATTTAATTATACCTCTCAAATATGTGAAAAACACAAATATATGGAAAACTCAGAGACAAATCCATGAAAAATATTAAACCAACATAATGAAATACAAAAAAAAAGTTAGTCATATAAATTAAAATCAGTGAATAAAAAATACAATAAATGTATTATGATGGTGTATCACCTCTAAAATCTGGAAAATGCATATACTTTGAGTATTTTGACAACAATCTAAATCAAATAAGCATATAAAATAAAAGCAAAAACATTGTTAGGCAAATCCTACCAAAAAAATGACATGAAAAAAAAAAGGTTAAAATTTATTAACACAACAATTTAAACAAGACTCGTATAGATTAAATTGTGAAATCATATAGTTTAAAAAAAAGATAAGTGATAAAAAACTTGAATCGTTGAAGACTCAAGATACTTGCTCCTTTTAGGGTTGAGCGATAGAGAAAGCCATAAGTGAATCATTGAAGATGATAGTGAGACTGAGTGTGGGAGAGAAACGGAAGTGTGAACGGTTGAAGTGGAAGTGAGAGAGAAACTGATGAGAGGAGCCTGTGAAAGTGGACCGCCGTAGAAAGTGAAATGTTGGCTAGGGTTTAGAAAAATGACAATGAAATTGGGGTTGGGCTTGAGTGGTAAGTGTCCCAGCCCAATAAATAAATGATTAATTATTAATATTAATAATAATATATATTTTTATACGGGTGGGTCGGTCACCAACGGTTTGAAATCTTGGACCCGGACCCGCCCGCATCAACCCACTTAAACCCTAATTTGTTACCTGCAAATCCGATTGGGCCGATCCAACCCGCCCATTTCCTTTTCACCCGAAGCGGGTCGGGCGGTGGCAAGCGGGTCACGCAACCTTGTCCAGCCCTACTCGTCGCAGATATATTGTCGAATTTCGGCCAGCACATTCATCATCCTAAAAAATTGACAGCATATTTGGATTCCTCTCGACGAAATCTTCAAGAAGCACTACTCATTTGCGTGTTTCGATGAAATTGACGTCAGACCCTGTCGACGTTCCAATTCGCCCCTATACCCAAGTCAGACGAACGATTTGCACGTCAGTATCGCTGCGGGCCTCCACCAGAGTTTCCTCTGGCTTCGCCCCGCTCAGGCATAGTTCACCATCTTTCGGGTCCCGACAGGTATGCTCTCACTCGAACCCTTCACAGAAGATCGGGGTCGGTCAGCGGTGCAACCCACAAGAGGATCCCACCAATCAGCTTCCTTGCGCCTTACGGGTTTACTAGCCCGTTGACTCGCACACATGTCAGACTCCTTGGTTCGTGTTTCCAGACGGGTCGAATGGGGAGCCCACAGGCCGACGCCAGGCTAGTAACTTATTTTACGATATTTTGAACATATTTCTTCGCTTAATATTTTTATTAATTATATAACGCTGATTTTTAGGCCACACATAAATTATCAGTCATGTTTCATTGACTCTGCAAATTTGTCAACGCTTTTGGACTTGCTCGTTGCGCGTTGTCGACATCTCATGGTTGCTAAAAATTATTATGGTCGTTATATCTTATGAAAGCGTCAGATTAAGGTAAGAGGCGAGAATGCGTTTGAATTCATGAGTATAATATATTGTGAGTTAAATGAGAAAACTGTATTGTGAGATTAAAATATGGAAAATAAATATTTATAAGATGTTGATTGATTTAATTTCGTTAATTGTGTGATATTTGATATTTGATAATATTGTGATGTGGGATGTCAAATGAAATTATGTGCACATGTTTGATTGGACGAGTTTATGTGATTGATAATAAAATATGAATGCATTGTATATGTGTATGTGATGATAATGATAATTCTTGATTGACGATAGTGATGTTATCAATTTGTGATGTGTTTCTATGATGATCATGATTATGTATGATTTATGATACTATAAAATTGTGATGAGAATATTAAACTACCCCATAATCGATGAAATAGTGATGATTGAAACTTGTGCTAAAGATGATGCTCTTAATGGACTAGTCTAGGCTAACGAGAGGAGAAAATAGATGTTTGAAATATTTGAAGTTGATGTGAATTTTTGAAGTGAAGATTATTTTGTCATCATATAGGTAGGGCCTGACAAGTCTAGTGATTTTAGGGAAGTACAATTGAATGAGTCTGATCGTGGTGGTTTATTGTTGAGCCTTAGGGCAAAATTGTTAGACCTTGGAGGTATTCGGATGGAGAATTCCTAGGTGACTTGGAGGTAGCACTCCAAATGTCGGGAGCTACCATGCAACATACGTTTACCTCAACTGTTGCGTATATGTGTCTCAGGTTGAGTTGAGGGGATTTATGAGGACAAAGCCAATTTGTATTTTCCGTCCACTGGGATAGTGGCATAGTATCAAACCTCCTAACCAAGTACTTTAGAGTTAAAATGGTACCAAATTGTGCAGTAGAGTCTAAGCTCATGCATAATATTGCATTTTTGTGTGCGATTGTTTTGTTGTGATTAATGTGTTTCCAAAGTGATAGTAAATTCTCTTGGATGATGTGATGATATATTGATGTTACTTGAGTGACTTTGACATTATAGTATGATTTTTTTGTTGTTGAGTATTTTGATATAACATGATGTTTTATGATACAGTTTATTATGATTGTTTGTGTGTCCTTATTTATATTACACTATCAATATGATTTCAAAACTTACCTTCTTCGTTGTTTGTGTTTGACTGGTTTGGTCCTGCGTTTGTGAAATCACAGTTACTAAAAGTTAATGAGTCTTGTTGATTTTATTTTGATTGACTAAAAACATGGTTGTCTCTTATATCATTTTAAGCGACTTATTAATTTGGATTATTAATTTGGGTGCCTCATATCATGTTACTCTTAAGCTTGATTTCTTCTCACCTTATAGTATTGGTGGTGATTTTGGCACGGTAAAAATGGGAGATGAATAAGTATGTAAATTTATCGGTATGAGAGATGTTTGGATTGAAATTGGGATTGATTGCAAGCTTCAATTGAAGAATATTAGATATGTTCGTAATCTTTGTCTCAATTTGATTTTGGTGAAAGTCTTGGATATTGAGGGTTATAACACTTACTTTGGTGGTGGTGTATGTGAAATCACCAAAGAGCATCTGGTGGTTGTAAAGGAGCAAATTATACTTCTTTCTATAGGATGCATACGAAACTATGCAAGGAAGAAATGAATGCAATTGAAGAAAAAAAAATTATGGGTAAAATGTGCCTTGGTAACTTGAGTGAGAAATGACTCAACATATTTGTGAATAAAAAAAAATTCATGTGAAAGGTACGTCCCTAAAAAATTTCATTCATTGTTTTGTTGGAAAACAACATAGAGTTTCTTTTCATAATTCGGTCCTCATAAGAGGCAAAATATTCTTGATTTAGTTCAGACTGATGTTTGTATGATATATAGTAAATCTCTTGGTGGTGATTATATTTTGTTACTTTTATTGACAACCACTCTAGAAAAGTGTGGGTTTTTACTTTGAAATCTAAATACCAAGTACTTGGAGTCTTTAAGCATTTTCATGCAAGTGTTGAAAGAGAAAAGTGAAGGAAATTGAAATGTGTTCGATCAAATAACGGTGGTGAATACATAGGTCCGTTTGAAGTGTATTGTAGAAAACATGGAATCAGGCTTGAGAATACAGTTCAAAAGACATCTCAACATAATGGTGTTGTAGAGAGAATGAATTGTACAATTACTGACATAATTAGAGGTATGCTCTTTCATGCAAAATTATCGAAATCCTTTTGGGGCGAAACAATGAGAACTGCAGTGGATTTGATCAATCTTTCTCCATCAATTCCACTTGATGGTGATGTTCCAAAAAGGGTGTGGCCAGAGAAAGATATCTCTTATCGTCATTTGAGAGTGTTTGGATGCAAATGTTTTCTTCACGTTCCAAGAGATGAGAGGTCCAAGCCTGATAGTAAATCCAAACGGTGTGTGTTTTTCAATTATGGTGGTGAAGAATTTGGTTATAGATTGTGGGATCCGATTGACAATAAAATTATCATAAGCCGAGATGTGATATTTCTTGAAGACCACACTATTGAAGATTTTGATAAAGCTGAAAAACTGAAATCAAATTCCATAAGTTACATTGAAGTTGTGCCTAAGCCCCTTGCAGAAACTATGGTTGATAGAGGAGATATACAACTGAAGTTAGATGATGAGAATGTAACTAATGATCATATACCTCACTATGATGAACAGGTTCCAACTAAGCCACCAATTGAATTTGAGTTGAGAAGATCTACTAGAGAATATCAACTTTCTCAGAGATATCCTCCAATTTTTGTTAACTGCAAGTTTGTAAAGATTAAATCTATACGCTTGGTAAATAAACAATCAGTGTCTAATAACATATCCACGGTTCCTGCCAATTAGAGTATATTAACAGACCCACAATTTCTTATTTTAGGACATGCATAACATTTTATCTTTGTGACTGTTTTATTGTAATTGATTTGGATTAACCTTTGATATTATGTTCTTGAATATTTCTCATGATTGTGCCAATCTGACTACTTACGCGTTCTTCTCGCTTATCTTATATTGTTACATCATTTCGAAACTCACCATTTGTTGTTTGTGTTTGGCATTTGCGATGAACGCATATGCTCTGCAAGCTGCAGGTGATAGTTACTATCCTTAGAGTGTCGGAACTCGTCTTATTTTGAATACTTTTATTATATGCCTTTTGTTAACGTCGGTTTTGAACGTCTTTTTATTTTGGAAACTTCCGTTCTAATAGTGACATCGTGCCGGGACTATATTTACTTTTATTACTAAACTTATTTATGTTTATTTCAAAAAAAAATTGTTGTCTAATATTATAACTCTGAGTGGTTAAACTTGATAGATATTATTGGATTACTGTGACATGTTAAATAATTACGTGATGCTCTTTACCTTGTAAATGTTTCTAAAAGTTTACACTTTTTTATGAGGAATTTCATTACTCAATGTCAAAATACAAAAATATTAATTTGGAGTTTAGGGTGTCACAAGTTGTGCTTGAGTTAGTAGCTATAGTTTGAACCTAGAATTTGAACAACTTGATGTGAAAACTACATTTCTTCGTGGCAAAACATAGGTACGGTAAAACTACTTTTTCCAGAGGGTTTCGAAATCAAAGGCAAAGAGCACCTCGACAATGGTACAAAAAATTTGATTTTCATGGAGAAACACGAGTACAGTAAAACTACTTTTGACCATTATGAGTTTGTCAAGAAATTATATGATGATAATTATATTATTCTCTTGTTATATGTGGATGACATGTTGATTGTTGGTCATGACACTAAGAAGATTCAATCTCTAAAGAAAGATTTGAACAGGTCTTTTGCAATAAAAGACTTGGGTCCTGTAAAACAAATTTTGGGCATAAAAATTACTTGTGACAGAAAGAATGATAAATTATGGTTGTCTCAACACAATTACATTGAGAATTTTCTTAAATAATACTTCTATTTTTTAAATAGTAAAACTAAAGATGGAAGATGGATTTCCAATAAATAATATCTTCAATCTATTTTGCAGTTAACGATGAAAGATCGATTTCTAATGCCAAACATTGCACCAAGTTGGAAGCGGTATGCACCGATGAGACAACTTCTTGTGCAACAGCATACATTGGACTTCTACAACAGTGAGAGTATTTATTAGGTCATATGACACGTGTTACACAAAATGCAAATCCGTAGATGTCATGTCATTAGATGAATATTGATTTTGTATATACTATAATACTTTAAAACCTATATAAAATCACTTGTTATTAGTTTATTTTAGTTATTATTGTTATATTTCATCACAAATAAAAGTAAAGTTAATGATATAACAAAATGTAAAATAATAAAATAAATCTCTCAAAAAGTAAATTAAAGTAAATAATTAAATAACATTAAAAATTACAAAAACAATGTTCATCATACATAAAAGTAAATAACTACTAACTAGTGTTATGACACGTTGAATATAAAACTCTAAAAAATTAATTATACATGTCGTCATTTGGATCAGCATGATGTGCATCCAACCCCCGTTGTATAAGATCACCCACATGTTGCATGATAAATGGAAGTTCACAAAAAGCTTCTGCAGCGGTGGGGATATTAAAATCTAGAACGTGGGGTATATTATTTGGTCGCACTAAAAGTGGATGAGATACCTTGTAGAACCACTCCAAATATCCATCATAACACTCAAATGGATATGTAGTTAGATGTATCCTATGATTTGGTGACAGGGCTCAAATATCCCATCCATTCGACATCTACATCAGATAATCTAGAAAGAACTGGAGGTCGGGGTCGTGGAATATGTTGAATGTATCCAAATTATCTCAAACACCTCTTAGGAAAATATGTCACTACAGTGCTGCATAAAACGGAGGTGATATCCATATGATTCTCTCACAATCTCCATATGGCGTCAGATATGTCAATGCATCAATCATATGTATGTACTCAGGGATTTTGTGCTTGCCTTATTTATAACTCCATCTATTCATTCTGGCAATGCACTCAACATCAATATCTTGATCACCTCTTTTACAAATATGTGGAAAATATTCATATATTCAACACTATTGCAAATAAAAATAAATAAATTAATGATAAACATAAAAATTATTAAATAAAAATCATAACAATTAATAATAATCATAAATATTCCATACCTGCAGCAGAGACATATATCCACCTAACTTTTTGGTGTCATAACAACTAGCATATGAGAGGTAGTCATAAAGGACTACGAATGCAACACTACTTCACGTGTATCTGCTTGTACCTTTCAAATATTTGAAAAAGGGAAGGTATTTCGCATCAATTAATGTATGACTTTTATCCATGAAAATTGTACTCCCCTACAAGATTCATACTACCCCGTTGTAGTAGGGCTAATCCAGACAACTCCATCCATGTCTCTATAATTCGCGGGAGAGCTTGTGGAGTAAATTGTTGCAATTTCTTTCCATGAGCAACAATTTTTAGCATTGGTCGCTCTTGTATACAAATAAAATATATGACATTAAAATTAAATATATAACAAAAATAATAATTAATTTAAATATTTTTAATGCACCATAAATAATAATTAATTTAACTTACTTGACCAAACCACAATCTTTCAGAAACATGATGTCAATATCGTGTAAGAAAAAAATATATTATATGGTCCTCCAAGATACCGTGTCAACTCACCCTCCTACTGTAGAGGTTCCTCTTGCATATGCTCCTTGTGTACTACAATATTCTCCTCGTCCTCATCCTCATCCTCATCCTCATCCTCCTCCTCATGTACTACAGTCTACTCCTACTCTTCATGTATATCAATATTAGCCTCGGGATAGATATGTGACCCTTCTTTCCCTCATCATCATCTTCCACTATAATTCGTTGTCTCCGTTAGGATGTTGTCGGTCGAATCTTTTTCGGAGCATCCATAGATGATGAAGTTTCAACGTCACATCCTGTTTGTATTATATTGTCGTCTCTTCCTAAGACACCAGCATCCACTGGAAAAAAAAATAGTTAAAATAAACTCAATTAAACAAATATTAATGGAATAAAAAATTCAAAAAAATTAAAAATTAACAATTAACAATTAAAATTAAAATAACTTTTGAAAAACTTGTGGGTTGAAGTTTTTTGGAAATCTAAAAAAAAGTATTCCGGTATCGTGTTTGTTCCGAAAAAGTTGAAATAAGTTTTTTGGTAGTTCTGAAAAAACTTCAAATAACTTAAATTTTCTGAAAATTAACCTCTATCTCGAAAAACTTGAAATTTTTTTTATGGAATACAACTTGTATACCAAAAAAATAAAAAATAAAAAAAGACAAAATTTGTTACTCACTTCTGTATAGACAAACTGGAATGGTAGAATAAAAAAACATAATAAGTTTTAATATTTATATTATATCATATATATGACAAACTGGAATGGTAGAATAAAAAAACATAATAAGTTTTAATATTTATATTATATCATATATATGTCTTTTCATTCAATTTGTGGAGTACATAGTTAATTTAGGGGTATAAGGTATAATTTTCATAAGATAACAGCAAAGAGACGTTTACTATTGAAACTCACTATAAAATTAAACGGAGTCTAGTAAAATTAATTTTGTAAAATAATTAATAAAAATTAGATATTTTTTAAATACAACATGATCAATTTTTCTATTATAATAAAAAAAACATAATTTTTTAAGAATCTCAATTGATTCCTATTATTTATATTTAAAAATTTATACAATTTTAATTGAATATCAAATAATTTAGGGTTAAATAAGTTTTTAGTGCATATAAAATCTTATTATTTTGTTTTTAGTTTTTATAAAAAATTTCATCAACTTTTAGTATCTTAAAAATTTTTCTTTTTATTTTTTATTTCAGATTTTAAAATAACTGTTGCATATCTTTCGAATTTTGTAATGATTTTTGCAGTAATATTTAGAACATATTTCACAATTTTTGTACAAAAACTTAGAATTTTTTAACAAAATGATGAATTAAATATGAACTTTTAAGTTTTTCGTGCTTAAAAATTCATATTTAATTTATCATTTATTAAAAAAATTTAAATTTTTGTAGGAAAATTTTATACAATATCCTATGTATTACTACAATAAATTATTTAAAAATTTAAAAGATACATAATAGTTGTTATAAAATTAGGGACAAAAAATAAAAATAAATATTTAAGAGATTAAAAATTGATGAAAATTTTTATAAGAATTAAAAATAAAATAATAAAAATGTATATAACCCAATAATTAATTTAAATTAAATTAAAAATATTGATTTAATATCATAAGATATTTTCATAAAAAAGACTGATAAAATTTCAATTATAACTATAACTAATTGGATTTTCTTAAAAATTTGAAAAGAGAAGCTGATTCCGTCATTTCAAACCATGCCAATTGCCAATAGATAGTTTGTGTGTGACCGTTGATCACGCCATGACCACATGGGTCCCACACTTTCCAACACATAGATAATCATCAACCAAATATGACCCATAGTGTCATCCAGCTGTAAAACAATGGCATTTCTTGTAATTTCATCTAAAAACAAGTTATAATAGACCATTTTTTTTATTACTTCCACTTATATTTCTCTCTTTCTTCTCATTTTCTTCGATTTTCTTATCTCAATTTTAATTTTTTTTCTCTCTCAGACACACACTCTCTCTCTTGTTCCCTCGCTCAACGAATATAAATTCGCATAGAGAGTGAAAAATCTTCGGATTCGAAAGAGAAAATTTTGCACAAATAATAATCATTAGGGTTTTGTTTTTCAGAATCCCGAGGTTAAATCTCGCTTCAATTCTCCTTTCTCCAATAGCCATATAGGTAAGTAAATTAGGGTTTAGAGAGAAAAAGGTGAAGTGGGTTTGAATCAAGTTAGGTTCTGTTGTTGTTGATATTGGTTCTGTTGTTGTTGATATTGTTCGGTTTAAAAGAGAAACGATAATGGATGTGATACTTCATATATACGATGTAACGAATAGTGGATCCGAGAAGACTAACAACACAATTCTTCAGATCAATAAGATCTTCAAAGATGGGATTGGTCTTGGTGGCATTTTTCATAGTGCTGTTCAGGTTTAATTTCTTCACTATTCTCTTTCTCTTTGTGGAAATTAATTATTAGTATTATGTTGTTTTTGTCTTTGTTTATGATTACCACTGTTAAATTGGATCCATGATTTTGGCATGTGAGTGTGATTATTGTTGAATGTTGGAGTTCACTGCTATTTTGGCGTGTCAATTTTTTTTCTTACTTTTGCAATTTGAGGTTTAGAGTTAAGAGATTCATGCCCAATTTTGTATTTTTTTTTTTTTTGCTTTTGTTTGTGGTGAGTAGGTTAATTGAGAAACTATATATAACCTATGAAGCTCAGATGCTGATACTGACACGGGACACTACATTGACACTGACATGTTAACAGTGGTAATAATTTGATAAAATAAATCAGTTGAATGTAATCAATGTCGGTGGCGTGTAGGTGTCTGGGCATGTATACTTGGTGTAGTTATGTATGGTCCAATCGTTCTGCAGCTGGCATGAATAAAGACTATGCTGTTAATCAGTGAGAAGTTGATAACTTATTTTCCAGAGAAATACTAAAAGCCATTTGTAGACAATTCTATCTTTGTTGTAAAAAGTGGAGAGGCTTAAATTCTATACTAGAAGTGTTTAAGGTGGTGTTAACGGATGGATGTGCAATTGTGTTATTTTCTGCCTTGACTTGGAACTTTATTGAGGAAATTAAGAGCAATTATCTACAAATGATTAAGTCTGATTAAGTGTGTGTTTATTTTAGCATCAACTTTCGCTTTCCAATGTTTATAGCCATGATATGAAAACTAAAACTACCCAATGTGGTTGAAATGGTATTATAGAGATGTTTTGATGCCAAAACAAAAAGGCACTAATATTCAAAGCTAGGAGACATGTGACAAAATAATAGTTACAAAATAGTTTAATAGACTTTGTTGTCAATGTAAAGTGAAAACCATCTGTATGAGCCATAATCTTGTAAATCAGAGTGTTCTTCTCATAGTTTTTGTTGTATTTTATAATTTTATTACGATGAAAATGATTAACTTAATAAAATAATGTTATAAGAGTGCTTTGGACCTTTGTTTCTGTAATCTGTACTCTCCATTCCTCAATTTACAATATTTTATGGGAAGTTACCTTGTTCACTTCGAATTTGATGACTAAGAAACTGTTCATTATTGATTTGCTTTGACACTCCAGTCCTATAGAGCAAAAGTGAATCTTTCTGGTGGTTTATTGGCCATTTATATACCGAAACTGATTCCCTCATAATATTTACCTCTATTTTTTTTTAATTTATTATCCTGGTATATTGTCATCCATGCAGTCTTTTAGCCCAAAACTATTTTTTCTATCTTCTGCAGCTTCCTTGAGACTATGGTAAGCCTGTTGCTTTTCACATGCTGATAAAGTAGGATTGTTTGTTCTGCTGTCACAGGTTTTTGGAGAGGATGAATGGTCATTTGGATACTGTGAGCAAGGTACTGGTGTTTTTAGTTGTCCTTCTGGACAGAATCCAATGTACACATATCGTGAAGCCATTGTTTTAGGGAAAACAAACTTTTCCATTTTCAAGGTAAATCAAATATTAAGAGAACTCAGTAGAGAGTGGCCTGGAACTGCATATGATCTACTGTCCAAAAACTGCAACCACTTCTGTGATGAATTCTGTGAAAGGCTTGATGTACCAAAACTTCCAGGTAAATATTGAGCTATAATGTTGCTTTTATGATGTGCATTATCGTTTTTTTATGCTAAAAGATGACCTTGTAATATTTGGGATCCCCTAATATGCACCCTTCAGAAAAGTTTCAAACCAGGGACACTCTAGAAAAAGGTCTGCCATTTTTCAGATTGCTGTGTTTTTTCCACTGATACAAATAGAACTTTAGACTTTATTGTGAGTTACAGCACCATTTGTTCTTGGTAGGAAAATTTCCCTATGACGAGAATTTTAGTAATCTGAAGGGAGGAGTGTGTGCGTTTACCGCTTTAAATCAAAACAGGGCTCCCTTTTTTGGAGAACAAAAAGGTTGAGAAACCCATTTTGATTTTCGTGCTGTGCTCCCTCCCTGGTTGATACTTGGCTTTCTGAGGGATCTTTATCAAATATCTTAGGGGCTGATTACTTTGTCAAAACATTTCCTTTGTTTTTCTAAGATTTCAATTTCCTCAATTTCCCTCTTCTAAAGCCCTTCAATCAGCACTATAATTACCCAATTGCCACTGATACAAATAGAATTTCTTGATGTTCTTAATTGTGAGTTACATTGCCAGTTGTTCTTGGTAGGAAAATTTTCCCTATGACGAGAATTTTAGTAATCTGAAGGGAGTAGCGTGTGCCTGTTTTAATTCAAAATAGGGCTCCCTTTTGTGGGAAATAAAAAGGTTGAGATACCCATTTTGATTTTTTGCCATGCTTCCTCCCTGGTTGATACTTGGCATTCTGAGGGAGCTTTCTCGAATTTATTAGTTTTTCAATTTCCCCATTTTCCCTCTTCTAAAGCCCTTCAATTTGCTCTATAATTACCCAATTGCCGCTTTCCCTGTGAAATTCGATAGTTTTCCTTTCAAATAACTTTTTTATTTTTACTTAACAATGACTTAAAAGAAAATATTGTGAGTTACAGTACCATTTGTTCTTGGTAGGGAAGTTTTCCCTGTGACGAGAATTTTAGTAATCTGAAGGGAAGAGTGTGTGTGTTCACCGTTTCAAATCAAAATAGGGCTCCCTTTTGTGGAGAACAAAAAGTTTGAGAAACCCATTTTGATTTTAAATGCCGTGCTCCCTCCCTGGTTGATACTTGGCTTTCCGAGGGAACTTTTTCGAATTTCTTAGTCTTTAAATTTCCCCATTTTCCACCAACACTAGCCTTGTGATTTGGAACCTGTTGAGTTCTAGGACAGCAATTTATCCAGCTTAATCGGACAGCTCAACACCTATGTGAACATTAAACTTGACCCTTTTGTTACGTTTCTTCCCCAATTGGCACAATTGCTTGTTTTGATTACCGACAATTCACTCGTATTAGCAGTGTTTGGATTATGATAGTATTCTCACGAAATAATGAAAATGCGTGCCTGTGTTTTCTTAATTCACCCTGGGTGAACTGTTAATGTTACTTAACCTGTTGTAGCAGGTTGAACAAAAGGGTCCATGTTTGTGCCAAGTGCATATTAGGGGGATCCGTAATATTTAAGGCTATATATTGTAAATAAATTCTTTGGTATGCTTGTTTTACCTGTAAAGTTTCTGGTTTTAAATACTGCTTTATCATTGAGGAAACATAATCCAATTAGATTGTTATATGTTCGTTAATATACTCTATGATGAGTTGTATTCAATTGACTTTCATACTAATTTTATATGATAGAAATACATACCAAGCTTTGCTATTGGTTTAATAAGCATTTTATTTTTAAAGAACAAAAGTGCTGTTGGCTTGAATCTCAACTCTTACTGTCTTGTGAGAATAGGGTGGAATTGGTAAACGAACAAGATGAGTTAATTAGTTTTATAGGGCAGGGTGAGAAATGCTTGGATTTGGATAGTGAAGTTATGTGGTTTCAATAGCACTCGCACATACAAAATGCATTGGGTCTTAGAGTTAGATATGATAATGACCATTACCTATTATAAATTTATATGTCAAGCTATGCAACATTGACATTTTATATTAAAGGCATGTCAAGAGTGTCTGACACGTGTTAGTGTCGGACATCGACACAACGCTGACACTTGTTATTGCATACAATTACAATCACTTCACTTTTCTCAAATTTTACTGGTGTCTATGTGTCGTTATCGGTTTGTTTGGGTGTTTGTATCTGAAGTTTTCATAGCAGGCTATTATGAATTATTGCTTCTGTACATTACTTTTTAGCTTCCACTGTGTATTCTTACAGTTTTCATTTCATGACAGGTTGGGTTAATAGGTTTGCTAATGCTGGTGATACTGCCATGGAAGTTGCGGGGAATACGGCAATACGGGTAAGTTGTGAATTTCAAAATGTTCTAATGTTAAATTATTTCCTTGAATTGTCTCATTGGTTTACCTGGATGTTCTTGTGCTTTTTGGCTTTGAATACTCTTAAATTACGTAGCCATTAATTATTTGCAATGGAGCCTAGATACTCCAAAATTGAGAAAGTAACTGTCATATCGGAATTTATTTGATGCCAATACGCCTACAATACTCATCAACGTGTGCACAAGGAGTGCCCTTTAAACTTTTCAATTTTTTGAAAGAAAATTACTGACTGATAAGATTGGGAGATACCTGTTCGATACTTCGATATACTACTCTAAACACTTGTCTTAATGCTTTTTTGAACGATGAGAATGGATGAAAGTGATACAACTATCACTGAAAAATCAATTGTAAGTAACTGAATAGAGTCAAGACTTCAAATAAGACTAATGATATTTTTTATTACACTTTGACATTAGGAAAATAATATATTTATGGATAAGTGAAAATGTGTTTTACGTTTTGTTTTTACTATTATTATTGCAAATTGTGGTCATCATCTGCATATAAAGTTACCTATAAATGAAAAATATCAATGTATCTTTACAAATATTATGTACATATAAAATGGTATACTTTTTATAAGTCGTATTAACATATTTAGGTTGTATCTTATCTTCAGTTTTTAAGAAGTTTCTTTTATACTACCTGGTTATTGCAGCTCCGACAAGCGAAAACAGAGATTGTATCAGCGAGCAAAGTAGCATACAGGTTCCTCTTAGGTGTTACTAACAATATTAAAACTGGCCCTGAATCCCCCAACAATTCAAACAGAGGAGGAGGAGGGTCCCCTAGATTTCAAGCTGCTTGGTTGAAAAATATCATTACCAATGGTGCAAAACCATCCACTAGTTCAGAAGCTGAGAATCACAATGGAGATGTTCCATTACAACCAACAAGAGAAGATAACAAGGCTCTTTTACGTAGTAGTTCATCTTCACATGATAGTAGTTGATGGAATGAATTTGTGTCAAAATGCTTAGTTACCTTCTGCTGTGTATTGTATTTTGTAAGTCACAAGAAAGGAAACAGAAATTTTTCAAGGCAATTCATTGTGTATCAAATGTATAAGTTTCATTTGTTGTTAACTTGAGATCTTATTGGTTCCTCGTGAAACTATGTTCTCAATGAAAAAGTAATTGTGTTGTTTTCTGACTTTCTCTCTTTCCCCTCTCTGAATAACTGAATTGATCAAACTTTCGGGAAACTATGTTCTCAATGAAAAGGTAGCTGAATAATTGAATTGTGTTGTCCCTCTTTTGTTTGCCAATGGTTTGTTTGGATTGATTTATTTGAATTTATCTATTGGCACAACGTACCTAGAGTTGTTCCTCTTAATTTTCTTCCATGACACTAATTTCACCTCTTCCATTAACTCATCCAGTAGAATGTCTTTTGTTTCTGAAAACAAGAGAAATATTTTTGCTATAAAAGTAAGTGTAATTTTGCTATAAAAGATTGTGCATGAACCAAATTTATTTTGTTTTATGTTTGAGATTACTATCAAACAAAATTGATTTTACCTCAATATCAATTTAACTAGAAACGTAATTTTTGTATTGAGTATAAAAATTTGTACTCATATTTGCATCAAACTTCTTTTTGACCAAATATTTGCATTAAACTTGATTCAATGTAAACACGTAACTAAATTAATTCAACAAGTTTGCATCCAAGTAAATATATTTATTGAAATAACTTTTTTCTAACTCAATTTAACTAAATTAATTTTACAAAATTATATGTATTTAAAGTCACATTTCCATTTTCTTTTTTACTGTACTCTTTTTTCTTTCAAAATTTTATCCTTTTGGTTCTGATAAGATTTTTAATTAGAAAATTAATTTTCTTCCAATTGATTGTTTCATTTGGTTGTGGTCTAATCGATTAATTCTACTGCTATAATGGACTATTATTAACTTAATCAGTTAATTTCATTATCCTAATCGATTAATATCTAACTTAGTAATTTTCTTTTTTCGATTCTCAACCTAATCGATCAATTAGTCATTCTTAATCGATTAATCATATTTTATCACATATTAAACTCTAATTTATCATTTTAATCAATTCTTAAGGTCCTCCTTACCGACTATTATGCAACTTAAATGTTTTATAGGTTTGTATATCTCATTAATAAATTAATCTTCTCTTACTAATCAATTAATTTTCACTTATCTTAATACTAATCAATTAGCACTACATAAAATAGAATACAATGCATTTTCCTAAACATAATCCTTTTTTAACTACCAATTATCAACATCTATCATCAACATAAACTCATAAATCTCAAAATAACATATAACATCAAAGCACACATAACATCAATTTTGGCAATGAATCATCAATACAAAACACATCATTGTCAAATATAATAATTTTTATAAAAAATGAAGCATCAGAGATGGTCTAAACGTTGATCACATGTCAATATGAATGCCCTGCAAATTTATTAAGTAAAAACACTCTTAAATAACTAGGTTATCTGATGAGGTGGTAATTGTAAAGATAAAATGCATAATTAACTACACGGATTAAAAAAATTATTATTTTTAAGTTCGTATATGATATTAATCTATTAACAATAAAGACTTAATCGAGTAAAAATAAAATATCTAATACATAGTGCATTAATCAATTAATCCATTCAAACTAATCAATTAATCATTTTCTATTCAATCAATACTAATTAATTGATTAACTATTTTTAAACAATTATATACTGCTTTTAACTATTTTATATCGATGTTTAAACATCTAAATATCTAATAATTAACACAAGTGACATCTTGCATTGTTTGGATTGATAGTTAAACCCCCGCAAAAAAATAATTAAAAATCCCCAAAGAAAAACTACACAGAAAAAGCTTCTTTTTCTCTTCTCTTCACATTCTACTTTCCACTCTTCTCTCAAAAACTCCATCCCACCAATGCTATCTCTCCACCACCACCACCTCCCCTCCACCACCAATGCCAAACCCCAATTCCCCCAAACAACCACCAATCTCCGCCATTCAACCACCTTCCCCAAAACCCTAGCCCCAAAACTCAAACCCAAACCCTACATTACAAAATCCCTCCTTCAATGGAACCGCAAACCACAGCTCTCCGGAGAAACGCCACGTGTCGTAGTAGTAACATCTGGAAAAGGTGGAGTTGGTAAAACAACAACAACCGCAAACATCGGCCTTTCATTAGCCCGTTTAGGGTTTTCCGTCGTTGCAATCGACGCAGACGTCGGACTTCGTAACCTAGACCTTCTCTTAGGTCTTGAAAATCGAGTCAATTACACCGTCGTTGAAGTTCTCAACGGCGATTGTCGACTCGATCAAGCTTTAGTTAGAGACAAACGTTGGTCGAATTTCGAACTACTTTGTATTTCGAAACCAAGATCCAAACTCCCCATTGGATTTGGTGGAAAAGCTTTGACGTGGTTAGTCGAAGCTCTAAAAGCCCGGGCAGATGGTTCTGGTACTGGAGCCGTAAGCCCGGACTTTATCCTTATCGATTGCCCAGCGGGAATCGATGCAGGGTTTATAACCGCTATAACACCGGCGAACGAAGCGGTTTTAATAACTACGCCGGATATAACTGCGCTTAGGGATGCTGATAGAGTAACTGGTTTGTTGGAATGTGATGGAATTAGGGATATTAAGATGATAGTTAATAGGGTTAGGACTGATATGATTAAAGGCGAGGATATGATGTCGGTTTTGGATGTTCAAGAAATGTTGGGTTTGCCTTTACTTGGTGTTATACCTGAGGATAGTGAGGTTATAAGGAGTACTAATAGAGGGTACCCTCTTGTTTTGAATAAACCTCCTACTTTGGCTGGTTTGGCTTTTGAACAAGCTGCTTGGAGACTTGTGGAACAGGATAGTATGCAAGCTGTTATGGTTGAGGAAGAGCCTAAAAGAGGGTTTTTCTCTTTTTTTGGTGGCTAAATTCAATTGGATCATTTTTTCATTTAATGGTTTTGTAATGAATGGTTTTGTAGTATCTGAGGGATGTTTATTGAAGTGTAGTTTGTTTTGGTATGTGTACAGTTTATTTTGTTCATTCACGATTTATTTTAATCAATTGATTAGTTTTATGTGTAAACACCTCAGGTGCAGATTTGTTGCGATAGTAATACAGTGTTGTAGATGGTTTACTTTGGTGTTTTATATTGTGATTGTGATTGATTTGTAGTTTGCAGTCATGGCTTGATGTGGAAGCGGGGTTCGTGGTTGCATAAAGTGATGGTTATCACAATCTTATGATGTATGTGAGTCCTAACATGATTCCATGCAAAACTTAAAACCAACAGGTACAAATTGTTTTGGGACATGAGTTGTAGAATGAATCTTGATTAATTTTTAATTGTTGTATTTTTATTTGATTGTGTACCTTACATTCTTAATAAGATTAAATTCAGGATTTGGAAAATAGGTAATTTGATTCACAATTTGAATCTCGATTCAATAACCATAATGATGCATTTTGTAATTTAAAATCCTAGTTAAATCATGGTTGTTTAGTGTGCGGTAATGACCACTTATGCTTATTTTGTCTATTTTGCCAACCCTGCTGGGTTTATGAATAATATCTGTTGCCATAGTAATATTATGTTGTAGATGGTTCGGTAGATGCAGTCCACAATCAATTTAAAATAATGGTAAAGTCTTGCTATTGCCTAATTTATCAGCCCTGTGTTTTTGGAGATGTGCTAGCATGTCGATGCTCTTGTACAATGACAAAATACTTGTTTGGTTTTCTGCTAGTTTGTTATGGTTTTGTGGTGTTTAAGATTTGTTTAAATGCACATGAACAAGTAGTTTTTGAGATGTGGTTTATCTTTGTCTAGATCAAAGCTCTGTACAATTGGGGTTAGTAAGACTTGTTTTCTTCTTCATATTGTTCATTCAAGATTTCTTTCCTCCAATTGATTGAGACATTTCGTGTCTTCTTCATGTTGTGCCATAATCATGTACTATTTATGGTTCAAATAAGGGTTTTAAATAATAGTTGCGGTTGTAGCTTATGCAAGCCAATTGCATCAAATTGATCTCTGCTGAAATGGACTAATTTTCCTATGTTAACCAGTAAAGTTACACTGCAGTAAAACGAAAAATTACATGAGCTTTAATAGTTGTGTTAAGAGGATGCCACAACCCTTATCTTCCCTTCTGTTCTTATATTTTTCCTCTTAATGATGAGCTTCCATTTGGGTTGGTGGGTTAACAAGATAATTACAAATGGCGGGACAAATTTGAATTAGTGTCTATGGTTAATGTCAATGTGTTTCAGCTTCGAATGCTTAGTTTAGATGAAGGAGGAAACTCTATTGTGTGATATTTTAGCCTTAATTCTATGAACATATTTCATTAGTTGTGTTGCAGCACTCTAGGTTCACTTTTATTGCAAAAATAAAGCTTGCAGTATGGTAAATTTTTGTTTAGTCTGTGATACTATTTGTTCCCCTTTCTGTGATTTTGTTGCTAACTGGTTTGCTGAGCCTTTGCATAATTGGTAGTTATCCAGTAATAATATATTAAGTATGAATGTGCTATCATTTATTTATTTTTGGAATGTTTCTCGTTAAATGAGCAAAAAATATTCACTATGAAGCACAAATATGGACAATTAATATGTTGACACCGGTAATAATTTGAGAAAATGAATTAATTAAATGTAATTATGGTGTCGGTGTCTGACACCAAAACATGCTTTTGATCAGCGGTGTCGGTGTTACAATATGGATTTAATTCTTTTAAAGGAAAGAGTTGCAGAATCTACCTTAGAATGAAAGCTTCTATCTACACAAAATTTACCTTCAAGCCTCAAACTAATCGATACTGTATTATAATATCTATGTGCAACATGCTTTTCTAACCTATAACAATATGAACTATTGAATTAAATACATGCAAGAATAATATAATTGGAACTGTGGTCAAAAGATATGTGTGATTTTTTAAAAATGGATGAATGAAATAGAACTTGGTGTGGTCTATTCTATCATACTTTTTATACAATTAGATCTACTCTTATCCTATTCTATCATTAATCTTAACCGAAATAAAGTGACCTGCATGATCCATTTATCAATTTATGATAAACATTGTGTTCACTATTTCTTTGATGTCAAATTATTGTGACCGCCTTCTAAACATTATTGTCAAATTGCTGGCATAGCGTTATAGGTCTCAATGTTTATAAAGTGCTAAAACAGTTATATTATTTTCTATAGGTATATAAAAAAATAGGAAAATAAGATATAACCAACAGTGATTAGTCTAATGGAAGAGACTAGTCTCTCACAATAAAACAAATAAAGGCTTATATAAAACAAAGAGCTTATATAACTGAGAAAACTATAAATAACTTATTTTATTTTTTAAATTATAAATTTAGTTTAAGTTAAAAAATATTGGTCAATCTTTTCCTTAAATGTGAACATTGTGAAGAGCCAAATGTTGGACTTTAGTCCTTTGAATCCTAATTTTGACATAATTAACAAATCAACAATGTTCATACACTACATGATAAATCTAATATTTGAATTGAGCAAGATTTCAGGAACAACAAATCAAATCCTACACACTTGGAACATGTTGCTTGGAACACAAGAAATCAACAAAAGTTGATTTTTGACTGAAGCAAATCGATTGGGAAATCGATTTCATAACAAGGGTGTAAGGAAACACAACTGTTTGTGTTGGTATAATCGATTGGGCAATCGACTGACAGAATTAGAAATGAAAATTGCACAAGTCAGTAGCACCCCAGTTTTGAGGGTAATCGATTGACAAATCGATTATACATTTCCCAAATAAACCTGATTGAAATAAATCGATTGAGAAATCGATTGGACAAGTCACAGTGACACCCCAGTTTTGAGGGTAATCGATTGGCAAATCGATTGCTTAAATATCTTTTGCAAAATAACTTTCCCTGTGACAAACACAATCGATTGGACAATCTACTGTGTGAAATTTCAATCAAGTTAAGTTTGGTTGCAATCGATTGGGAAATCGATTGAACTAAACCCCAGGTAAGAACGTTTTCAGACAAATACATACAAATCGATTGGCACGTCGATTAACATCAAAATAGCTGAGTCATTGACTTAAACACAATCGATTGGCAAATCGATTGAAAGAACTTTTGAAAACCTAGTGAACTATAAGCTTGTGACCAAATCGATTCTGAGTATTTGTTAATCGATTATGAAGACTTGA
>NC_021167.2:16435499-16437068 GCF_000331145.2 Cicer arietinum | reverse complement strand
GTCTCATTTGGAAATGAGGAATCTGCTAAAACAACGTTGGTGTTTGGTGAATCAATTGTGAATCAAATGCAATTGAAAAGGCTACACGGAAAATGGATAAGACCTCAAGCTGCTGTTGAACCAGCCCAGCCTCAGCCACAGCCTCAGTCTCAACCAGTCACTGCACCTACTACTCCTGATTTTGTGAACAGAATAATGGAATTCATTGAAGCTCAAATGGCACACAATGCCAAAGTGTTAGAATCTCAGTCCAGGTTGGAAGCAAGTTTAAGGACTCTGCAAGCATCCTTGAACTCGGTTGTTCAGGATGTGGATGCGATTCAAGCACACCTAGGCATCAAACTGTCGTTTGAAGACATCGCGGATATTGGTCGTCAAGCTGCAGATGAACCTAACCCAAATCCCCTAGATAACCCTGAGACTCACGGTGAGGAGACACCTGCTGAGGTTAATACAGCGGTCTCAACCTCTCCCATAGATGATAGTGAGGACCAGCCTAGACTAGGTGATTAGGACCCTTAGGTTTTATACTGTTTTGCTCTGACCTGTTATAATTATGTGATGTATGATGAATTTTTTTTAAATGTTATATCATCTAAGTTGCTCATTAATTGCTATGATTGATTTTGACCTGATACACATAAACTTCATTATTCTGATGCACTATGTTATATGATTTCAAACCCAATGCTTATGTTCTGTAACATAGGGGGAGGAATTGTTTTTCTGCCTTTTTGACTTAACTGACAAAGGGGGAGAAAAATTATAACTTGTTAGTTGCATTGTTTTTACAATCTGATGTTTTTTTTGCTCTGATACTTAATAAAACTTAATAATGTAGTTTATAATACTACTCTTATGCTTGTTGTTTTGAAATGCTCAAGTTACAATTGTATGAATTGTCAATTATGCCAAAAAGGGGGAGATTGTTGGACTTTAGTCCTTTGAATCCTAATTTTGACATAATTAACAAATCAACAATGTTCATACACTACATGATAAATCTAATATTTGAATTGAGCAAGATTTCAGGAACAACAAATCAAATCCTACACACTTGGCACATGTTGCTTGGAACACAAGAAATCAACAAAAGTTGATTTTTGACTGAAGAAAATCGATTGGGAAATCGATTTCATAACAAGGGTGTAAGGAAACACAACTGTTTGTGATGGTATAATCGATTGGGCAATCGACTGACTGAATTAGAAATGAAAATTGCACAAGTCAGTAGCACCCCAGTTTTGAGGGTAATCGATTGACAAATCGATTATACATTTCACAAATAAACCTGATTGAAATAAATCGATTGGGAAATCGATTGGACAAGTCACAGCGACACCCCAGTTTTGAGGGTAGTCGATTGGCAAATCGATTGCTTAAATATCTTTTGCAAAATAACTTTCCCTGTGACAAACACAATCGATTGGACAATCTACTGTGTGAAATTTCAATCAAGTTAAGTTTGCTTGCAATCGATTGGGAAATCGATTGAACTAAACCCCAGGTAAGAACGTTTTCAGACAAATACATACAAATCGATTGGCACATCGATTAACATCAAAATAG
>NC_021167.2:16380438-16435362 GCF_000331145.2 Cicer arietinum | reverse complement strand
CAAATCGATTGAAAGATCTTTTGAAAACCCAGTGAACTCTGAGCGTGTGATCAAATCGATTTTAAGTATTTGTTAATCGATTATGAAGACTTAATAAATCGATTACGAAATCGATTGATATGTGTTTCAGTTTGAACATAACATCTGCAATCGATTACGAAATCGATGCATATCAGTCTTAACATAATCACTGAAAAATGTTGTTTAAAGAATCGATTGGTAAATCGATTGGCTTATATAGTTTCAAGATTCAAGAAAAACAAGACACACGATAATCGATTGGCAAATCGATTAGACTGGTTTTATCACTTTAAGAAATCGATTGGTGAATCGATTGATTAATATGTTTTTCAGAAACTATGTAAACTGTCTTCAATCATTCTTTCAATAACAATCTGAAATACACTTTGAATATTCTTGATATACAAAAGAACTATCAATAACACTTGGTTAATGCACTGAGATTACTTTTTCAGATCACATCAAAAGAGATTATCAACAATCAATAAGAGAGCTGGAAAAGTGATCTTGAAAGACAAGGGTTCTCATGAACAATCTTTGAATATCCAGAATTGTGAGAAGTCACATCGACCAAGATTGAAGACTACTTTTTGTTCTTCCTTTATTCTGTTTGTAATAATACTTTGAAACGAAACGAAAGCGAGAAAAGCCAACTAGAAACTGGTGGCTACTTTCTTGGGTGAGAGTGCTCAACAAGAAAGAGTCGTACTTTGATTCTGTGTTAGATTGCTGAGTATCTACAAGGATCAAAGGGTGATCAATAGGAAAGAGATCATTAAGATAGATAGGTTTCGGGGATGAAACTGGACAATCTGTAATTGATTCTTTCTATTGGAGAAGAAAATCTGAAATCCGTTTGGATTGTCAGGACTGGATGTAGGTTGTCAAGTTGACAACTGAACCAGTATAAATTCTTGGTGCAATCTTCTCTAACCCTTAACTCCTTTAATTTTCTATCTTGCTATATCTGTATATGTGATTAATATTAGATGCATGTTAAACATATTTTGTGATAAGTAATATTGTTTAATCTGGTATCTTGACTTGCATGCATCTTGGTTAATTGCTTATCAATCTACTTGAACTTGCTAATCTTGTATGCCACAATTTAAATTCCGCTGTGTGTATGAAATTGATTTAATTTCTTAAAGAACTGATACATTTCGATTATTACAAGGTCGTACCAACCAACACCAAATTGGATTGAGCTATTGTTGTGAAGAGGGAGGGACGTGAGTTGTAATTGGTGAGTGATTGAGTAATTAGCATTAAGTATAATTGGTGTTATTGATTACAAGAACATTAGTTATAGGATTACATTAATTATTGCAGTAGTTTAGACTAGCGGTAGTCTTGGAATAAGAAGTGATTTTTTAGAATTATTAATTAAAAAACTATATTCTTTGGTTTGTGTGATTTTTTTTATTTGTCTTTTACAAAAAAAATTTAGAGGCGTATGCATTTGCCAAACCACCTAATGACTTGTTAGCTCATTATTTAACTTGATGCATCAACAAAATTAGTTCCAAATTCAGTGGTGTGGAAAAGTTCAATTTAAAAAAAAAATTGAAATACTATATTTCGAATTTAGAAATATGATGATTAAAATTGCGAATAAGAGAAAATAGATAAAAAAAATGCATTTAAATTTATAAATAAAAAGTTAAATGAAGAGGTTAGACTACCGCTAGATTGACTTTTAAAGAAATTTAAATTGATTGACAAGAGTTCCCAAAATAATCCTCCAAGAATATCGGATATGTGAGATCAACACCAAACATAAATAGCTTGATTACTAATTTACATCAAGTACTTCTAGGGTCTTCATCAATTGATCAAAGATTACACTTAACTCAAACAAAAACAAATGCAAGAGTCACAAAACATAAATAAATAACATATATAAAATAATATAGTCAAGACAATCATAACATGTTAATATTCAAATACTTAGATAAACAACACAAAACATCCTAACCCTAATGCAATGACTATCGTTAGGGATGGCAACGGGGCGGGGCGGGGACGATTTTAAGCATTACCAACCCCGCACCCGCAACTCCAATACCGCACCCGCACCCGTCGGGAGTGACTTTTTAACATCCACCCCCGCACCCAACGGGAACGGGTTTCCCCGCCCCGCATCCGCTCCCACTCCAAAAATTGGAATTTTTTTATTTATAGCATAAAAATCAATAATTTGACTAAATAGTAACATTCAACATAAGTTCTAAAACTATAATAATCAAAATAATAAAATCACAATATCTTCAAATTTGTTTAAGTTTGCTACAAGTCATAATATTTTGATCAACAAAAGTTCAATTCGAACAAAAGTTCTAAATATTCAAAGTTCAAACGAACTAATCAATCAAAACAGTAAAAAGTTCCAAATCATCAAAACAAAAAGATTCTAAATAAGCATTTTCTAACGATCATCTTCATCTTCATCTTCAAGACGGGAATTGGAAAGTGAAGTAACATCACTGATCAACAATTCACCTATATTAAAAAATAAAAGTTAAATATTAACATTTAACATGACAAATTTAAATCAAACAATGTAGATAATAGAATACCTTCATCATCACTCTCTATTTCATTGAGTAAAATAGCATTTTCATTATCCACTTTAGAATTTGAATCACCTATCAATATCAACATAGTACAATATAAACAACAATAATTTAAGATATACAAAATTATAAGCTATTTCAAATATATTAAAATTTAAATGAATAATTTAAAACAAATATCAGTCTTCTCAGCACTCCATAACCAACTTCTAGCACACATCAAGGCCTCTAAAGTAGTCCAATGAAGTCGGCTTCAATGAGGGCATAAGATATGTCCGCCGGTACTGAATGCAGATTTAGAAGCTACAATAGAAACAAGAATTGCCAATACATCCTTTGCAATGGTTTGAAGTGTTGGATACTTAACACCATTCAACTTCCACCACAACAAAATATCAAAATCAGGACTTCTTAGCAAAACTTCCTCCTCTAAATAAACATCCAACTCAGTTTTGACAAACAAAGTTCTAGCTTTTTTTTTTTCTTCTGACATACAAATCATAGTCTTCTAAACCATCATCCTCAACATTACTAAAGGGACATCCAACATTTGAGAATCACTACTAGAACCATTATTCATTTTCAATTGATATTCATAAAGCAAATCATAACACAACTGTCGAATCAAATTAACTTGGTCATTAGCATCATTCCCATACAACTTAACATAATAATATTCAAGCAACTCTATTTTGTACCTAGGATCCAAAACAACACCAACTCCCATTATTTCATGAACCACATTCCAATATTTTTCAAATTTTCTTAACATATTCTCTGCCATTTTTTTTTATCAATGCATCAGAGGATTTAATCCACTCATTTATTGCAATTTTGATCATACAAATCTTAGGAAAATATTGATTGGAAGTTGGATAATTAGTGCCAGAGAACACTTCAGTGATAGAATTGAACAATTTCAATTTGCCACAAATATCTTTTGCAAATTTCCAATGTAAACTTGTAGGCAAACCAGTGTATTGGGATTCACGTTGTCTTAATCGACTAAATACATCTTCATACAAAATGGCAACATCAAGCATCTTGTAAGTTGAATTCCATCTAGTCGGACAATCTAAAACCAAATTATTAGTGCAAAAGATTCGTAATTGTTTGGCAGTCTCCTCAAACGTTTCCTTCCTTTTAGGTGTTGCAGTCCAATATGCAACACTATCTCGAATCCTCTTCACTCCATCTTTCACAACTTCTAACCCATCTTTTACTATCAAATTAAGTATGTGCGCGCAACAACGCATGTGAAGTAAGGCCCCATCCTTTAATAATGTATTCAATTGCAACTTATCCTTAATTGTTTCAATCATTGCATCATTAGTGCTACAATCATCTAAAGTGATAGTGGACAATTTTATATCAATATTCCAATCCATCAAACATTCAACCAATGCATTACAAAGTCTTTCACTTGTATGAGGGGCAGGAACATAAATAAACTTAATATAAGAAGATTCACATTCAATGACTAATATAAATAATATTCAATCAAACTAGTATTATAAGAAATTATAATTACCTCAAAATTTGACTTTGTAGATCCCAATTTTCATCAATGTAATGAGCAGTGACAACCATATACCCTTTTTTTTTTGATTGCTCGTAGTCCACATGTCAGAAGTAATGGCCACTCTTTGTGGGAGAGTTTCTAACAACTTCAAAATTATGGTTTTCTCAACTTCATACACTTTGAATATCTCTTTTTTTATAGTATTTCTACAAGGAACTTGAAATAATGGTTGGAGAGAGGCTGAGTATCTCCTAAAACCAATATGCTCCACTATTGAAAGTGGATATTCATGCAAAATAATTGCATGTGCAAGCTCTTTCCTAGCATTTTCAGCATCATAAATTCCAGTCCCCAACTCCTTTTTACCTTGCAAGACCTTAGCAGTAAGAAATGTTTGTCCGTTATTATGTCTCATGGTAGACAAACGTGGAGTACATATTTTCATATGTCCGTGCAAGTGTGAGGTCCCGTCTCTTGCTCTCCCACCAAGCAATTTCTTGCAATAATTACATTTAGCTTTTTCTTTTCCATCAACTTTGACCTTTGTAAAATGATCCCATACAATACTTTTAAGTCTATTGTTATGATCTTCGGGTATTTCATCTGTCATATTATCATTTGTCTCATCGTGTGGTGTTTGCACAGTTTCATTTTGTGTAGAAACATTAGCTAACGGATTACAACTTTCATTCATAGTTGGTTGATGTGAACTTTCTTCTGAAGTAAGTTGACATGGTAGTGGTTGAGATGATGTGCCTTCAATTTCCATTTATATATTCTGTAAAGTTGCACATAAAAATAAATTAAATTCATAAATAAGTTATACACTCACTCACACACACACATATATTTCTATTTCTATTATAAGTTAACACTATTTCTATTTCACATTGGCAGGAATTAGACCTAAATGGCCTTTTTTTTTCTTCAAAGTTTCCAAATTTCTATGACACTAATTAACACTCAGACAACAAGAAAATATTAAATCGCCAATTCACCACATAAAAATGCAGAAAAAGGAAGAACAAATTTCTATAAACAACCGAATCAAAGCATAATCAGTTCAAAGCTGGTCCAAATCAAGTAGAATCTGAACTCTCACCTTTTTCTTATAACAGGTGAGTAAATTATGTCTTCTCTCACAAAAGCCACATCGCCATCAAGAAACGGAAATTATAAAAAGAAAATCACAAAAACAACAATTTATTTCAATACAATAAAATGCACATTTGACTGGGAGATGCAGAGAGAGGTTAGAGAGTCAGTGACAAGTTAAGATTAGACAACCCGCAAAGTATTTGATGAAATAATAGGGATTTAGATGCAGAAGAAAAGGAGAAAACAAACTGTGTACTTTTATATTGATATTGATGTGAAGGATGTGTTATCAATATAATCCTATTATTAAAGTAACACGAAGAACTCAGAATTATGAAATCAGTGTAAGAAGGAGAACAGACAAGTACTGGGAAGTAAGACAAGATGCATAGGTAATGGAATCTCGCTCATTTGAATGTCAGACTATCTCGGGCAACTTTTGACAAAGCAAAATCAAGAGGATTGGGTTGTAGACACTGTTAGTAGATAAATTTCTTCAATTATTTGTTTCATATCAATCAAGTTTTCAGCTATATATCATCAATATTATACAAGTAATATAATGCACCGATAATTATGTGGCTCCTTTTCTTTTGATCAAACTATCCTGACTGCTTTTAAATTGCTTATGACAACCTAAATGGCTATGATATTTCATACAAAACTGTATGAGTTGTTTTAAATTGCATTCTATAACTGCACTTTCAGCCACAATATTTGTGGTTTAGAAGATATCTCCAATCACATCGAGATTGTATTTATCCACAATTTTACACGATTTGGACAATCGTAAAGCAACACTATCACACTGCAATTTAGACCATGGTCACCATGCTCTCAAGATAAAAAATCAACATTTCAGGGAATGACGGTGTTTCAATACCTCTTTGACGAGATCGCTCAACGCAGAAACCCCAAGGCAACCTACAGCTATATACACCAAGGATGATGAAGACGGCGCACGAAGAGGAGGGAGGACGGTCGGGACAGAAAAAGTGAGGGGGGAGGTGGACGGTGGCAGCAAGCTAGGAAAAAGAAGGAAGATTGATAAAATTAGGATTTTGTTACTATTTTAAGAGATGTAAGGGTATTTAAGTAATTGTATTTATGTCGGGTGGGTGCGGGTGCGGGGCGGATTTGATGAAACCCGTCCCCGCACCCGCCCGTAACTTTGAAAAACGGGGAAAATCCGCACCCGCTCCTGCATCCATTGAAAACGGTTTTTCCCCGTTAAATGCGGGGCGGTTCGGGTTCAAATGCCATGTCTAACTATCCTCAATAGCATGATTATGAAATATCACCTAGTGGCGAGAATTTGTGGATCCTATCGAATCAACACCACAAATTTTAATGATGTTCTCTCAAAACAACTATGTCATATCTCCATTATGAGTAGTTCCAAGCAACACCATAGATGCTAAATTTCCTAAAGAATTTTTGTATCCATCACGAATTACCGTTAAGAGCTATCTATACATGAGCATATTCATCAACTCAAATTATAATCATATAATATTTCTAAAGAATTTTATTCATCCTCGATAATATTCGTATGATAATGATTCAACATTGAATTCTCATACGAAAATCAATTCACAATAATACACACACATTATATAGAGAAGAAAGCAAATTACACTGATATTACATTCTTCAATAATATTTTATTCGATGCATATTTTTCAAATTTGATCGTTAATTAGATGGAAATATTATATCATCTACATAAATTTCACATAATTTTAAAATAGTTTGATATGTTATGGAGGTACGTCAAAATTAACATCTTAAATACTTGTTAATCATATGACGTTAATCTTGATGCACCTCAATAATGTATCAAATGATTTGAGATTTATGTAAAAATTTATATAAATAATCTATATAATAATAATCTTTTAATTCAATGATAAAATTTATAAAATATATATCAAGTAAGACGTTATTGATCAGTAAAACATTTGTGTCATATTACATCAATGTAATATGATATCTCCTTTATTTATATATATATATATATATAACCTTTACCTCTTGAAGTTTGTCTTAAGTTACTAAAACAAAATATCGCATGTTCCCGGTCTATTAAGTATGTACCATATCCTCTTAAACTTATAAACATATATATATATATATGTCATAAAACTAAATCACGAATTTAAATAGATTAATATGCAAAGACTTGAAACTTACCCTCTCCACAAATGGTAGATTCATAACCTGATTCTCTATTTAGACAAGTCTTTATTTCAAAGTTCTTTCACACATATTAGATTAAAAAATAATATAATTATATATACTATAAATACTACATCAGCTAAATACTACATCAGCTCCTATATATAGGACTTCGTTGACTAAATTACGAGTATTAAGCAATTTAATTATAATATTAAATTTGTTGATAGTTTGAGTTGTTTTACAAGTTTACCCTCTATATGAGAGATAATTAATTTATATTTTTATTATAGTATTTATTGTAGATTACATAAACATATGATGTAGCATAATTAGGGATATGTTGGTAAAAAAAATCATTAGTGCAATCTAAAATTTGAAAGAACTCTTATAAACAGAGAGACAAAAGAAATTCATAAGAGAATCTTTTATATTAGGATGAAGGTAGTACTAAATACTACTTATTATAAAGTAGAAGATAATACTCAATACGACTAATTATATTTAAATCCCTTTCATTACACTTAAAATAACATACTATACTATTAAAAAAAAAGAGCATACTATACTAAATATTACTAATTAAAATTTTCATTGTGAAAATGATTCAATTATAAAAATTAATATTTTTATTGAAAAAAATATAAAATCACTCCATATTAATCACAAATAAATCACATAAATCAAACTGAAATTTTTGTCAAAATTTGACTTCATTTAAAAAATAAACAATGGGGTAAAATTCTCCCGATTTTTTAAATATGGTAAAATTTCATTTACATATTCCAATAAGAATTTTATTGCATAAAGGAAATCATTAAATTATTTACACTTAGATCTTATTCAATTTAGAATCTCACAAACAATTTATTTATTAATTGCTCAATACAACATAACATAAATGAAATCAAAAGCACGTTGATAAATTACCGTAAAATTCTTCCGTTTAATATTGTGAAAAATGCAAGAATTCATTTTGGTTCAGAGAAGAAAAAGAAAAAAAAAAAGTGCAAAACTCATTATAGAAAAAAACTTCAGAAATTATTGTTCATCTTAGACTTTCGTAAATATAATATTATCTTTTTATATTAGAGAAAGTCAAAGACAAATATAATGAGATATACCATGCTTAAAACAGAAAATGTAACTCATTTGACCCAAAAAATCTGCACACTAAAAACAATAAAAAGAAAGAAAAAAAAAAAAACCAACTAAGTCTAATGTTGCGCAAAATTCCACAAGTGTATGGGTTTGTCAAGTAGTAGTATATAAGATTATCGTATTGAGATAGATTAATTTAACAACTACTAAACTAATCAAAATTTTATATTATTTAGACTAATGAAAAATATTGTTGATTCGCGATAACGAAAACGTAACGATAACATACAACTTATAACGAGTGTAAATAACAACACAACTTTGAATAAATGGAAGGTAAACCAAGGGTCATAGTTTCACTTTTAATAGCAATACCTCAAGTCCTAGTTTTATATAAATTCTTATTTATTTTCTAAATTATCAATCCATCTTTAAAACTATTAACAAAGATTAGTCATTCAATACAATATTATTTTCTCTAAATTAATTCTTTGATTGATCATACAAAAAATATAATTAAGAGAAAGCATAAAGAACCAAGAGGTTGAGTGATTGAAAGATTAATATCTATGTTTCATCATATAAAAATCATAATATCAATTATCCTATAGACCTACCAATTAATTGTAGTTGGTCTTTAGTCAATTGATTGACTAAGACATGCAAAGGTCGGCCATCCAAAATATGTAAATAAAATAATAGAATAATTTAATTGAGATAAACAACAAAAATCTAAAATAAAACTAAAATTTAAAACTAAGACATAGTAAAAAGAAATCTTAATCACAAGATTCATCAAAGACCCTAGAAGAGAGCTTAATTACTCATTGACATATAGAAAATAAAGCAAATAATAGAAGTGTTCATCAATTCAAGGAAAAGAAATAAAACCCTCAAAGAGTATAATTTTTTGCTCCAAAATTTGACACACTTTACTTCCAAGGTATTGGTCCTTATTTCCCCTCTCTCTCTCTCTCTCTCTCTCTCTAATTTTTTCTACTCCTTCGATTATGTAACACCCCGATTTTTAACAGTGCGAGTGCATTTTTTTTTTCAAAAACAAATTAATAAAAATAATTCATCGTAACACAAACGACAAAAGTCCTGAATAATTACTTCATAAATACCAACAAACTGAAATAGTTTTTGAGACGATAATTCAAAATATACAAATAGAAAATACACCGGGGCTATGAGACCTATCAGACATCGCTCATACCCCTAGGGTATTCTTGGTAGACACCTGCACAAAAGCACTGCTTCAAGAATGCTATCCCCCCCATGGTCACATCAAAAAAATGAAACATGGACCCACCAACGAAAGTCAACTGACAATATAAGTTATAGATACAGTCATTTCAAAATAAAATAAGTACAACCACCAAAGAAAGACATGAAGTCTTATACAACAAAACAAATCTGATCATACTCTAGCAACTACAATAACATGGGTGCCCTCCACACACTCCACAATTCCCTTCTGACGTAATATCCATCTTTGAGGTAACCTCCTCCTCATTAACATCCATAGAAGGATCAGTCTCCTCAGAAGTCAGATCCACCCACGAGATAGGTGGCTTCAGCGGCGCTGGAATCTCAAAACAGTCCACTACTTCAGTGACAATCGGTAATGGATCATTCTCCATAAATGGAAGCTCTGACTCGGCCCGCCTATATGGTCTTGCAATCTCTCGCTCTATTGGCATCAACCCCTTATCCTTTCTGCCAATCCTCAGTGCAACCACTGTATCCCCAGCTCCTATGGTGGCCTCTGCCTCAACTCTAACTGAGGAATCCTCTCTAAAGGTACCAGACAGTCGATCCTCTCGCGAGTGAACTCCACAAGATATACTGCCCCAGCTTTCCTACTCGTCCTCACTACTCTCCCCGTATAAGTAGCCCTGCTTGAGATGAGGTCATATACCCAAGCAGTCGGCGAGTCTTGGTCAAGGAAGTCTAACAACATTTCCGTCATCAATGTAACAGACGGTGGAACGAACTCGAGTATCATTTGAGGGCAAAACCCAATTTCCACAATAATGTAAAGGATCACCAACCGAAATTAACAAATAACATTTAAGACTTACGTCATAAAGAGAAGCAATAACACTTAGCAATTACGACATGATAACACACAATAACAAAGTCTATATATACATTTATCATATTATAACAAACATGACTCGCGTGCCAAACACCCTAATGCAATGCACATGATTTTGGAATTTCCAAAACAAAACCTTCCTCGATGGGCGCAAATCATAAATGTACCGCCTATCACAAGCCAATACTAATTACTGAGGTGCAGTCTCTCACAGGCTAGCACGATTTACTAGAGTGTAGCCTATCACAGGCCTTACACATCAATTAAATCCTCGTAAGGATAAGATGAACCAACTATCACATAGAACCATCCCGTGACCCATCACAGTCACCACTTAGCTTCGTGGCCCATCACAGTCACTACTTAAACATCGTGGCCCATCATGGTCACCACCGACACTGTGGCCCATCACGGTCACCACAAGCTATGAAATGCATGAGCATGCTCTGACTCTTTTCACCACAATCATTAATTAAGTAAATGCAGCTATTAAAAGATTCCCAATTTTTAATACTCATTTAACACTAACGATTTTTCAAACTTATCACAGAGCATACTCAAAACATTTTTTTCCTCGATAAAATTCATAACGCACATATTACCAGTTATGAATACATGATCACATCAAATTTTAATCTCCACAAATTCACACATTTATCAAATATCAAACATTCATGATTTCAATTATGAACACATAAATCACACCTCAAATTAAATTCCAACAATTCACACATAAACCACCTCAAATTAAATTTCAACAATTCACACATACTTCAAATGGCTAAATGGTATAGTCAAATCTTCCTGTCAATTCCCTTCATCCAAAGTTCTCCAATTTTTTTATTTATTCTCAAAATCTCAACAATTTAAATATAGTAAATCATTTAAAACTTTGAAAAGTCTCATGTTCCTCCTCTTTGAAACCACTTCTCAGTTTATCCTTTAAATCTCATAAATTTTCCACCAAATATTTTACTTTTAAATCATTTTCTAACCGTGATTCATTTTAGAACCCCCAATTATTTGAATTGAAAATGAAAATAAGGTAAAGAGATAAAAAATGAAATGATTAAATTGTAATACAGAATTAAAATACTGCAGTTGTGTTTGGAATCTAGAGACAGTTGTTGGCCAGACACCAATGGATTGACTTTCTATGAGATACAACTTAGTGATACTATATTTATTTTTTTTGAAAAGGCAAAATAAATTTTATCGATATAGTGTGATTCTTGGAAGCACATATAGTGCCACACAAGACTATAACAACATTCATAAAGAACGTCAATACAACAGAGCTAATATACATTGCACTTAAGCATGAAGAGACAAAATTCTGCACACTTCTCCCATGCCAATCCAATATTAACATTAAGTTATAAAACTTGCACATTTTCAATTATAACACATTAATCATTCATCAATCACACATATAGATTCCATATATGCAAACTAAAAATTTGGAATGAGCTCTTATCTTCGTTATCGCTTTCTCAACCGTTTTCGCTACCAGGATCAAATACGGCGAAAACTCTCACTCGCGTCGATATTTCAAAAGTTAGCTCACAAGCATCGTAGTGTGAAGAGGAGTAACTTTTCCTCCTGACACTTCTCGAATGGAAGCCTAGCTCTAAGAGAGAAATAGAGGTTTATGTTTGGTTGTTTTGAAAACCACCAACACGGTTTTCTGTTTTTTTTCTTTAAATAGAGGAAAGAAGAAGTAGTTCACGAGTGCTAGGGAAAATGTTTTCCTTTCTGATTCCTTTTATTTCCTTCTCTCATGCGAGTGTGTATATATATATATAATTAAACCAATCCAACAAATATCTAAATACTCTTACACACATTATTTCACTCATATCTCAACCTATTTTGATAAAAATATCTACTCTAGTCGCAACTCATTAGACATATAAAATTTTCAGCAACAAGTGACATTTTAAAAGAATATGTCCGGTATGAAATTTTTCGTAACATAATTAAATTATTCTTCGACAAATAATTTTAATCGGATCTCAATATATATATATATATTAAACATATTACAAACTCTAACAAAAAAGGTTTTTGGTACTTAATTCACAAAATGAATTAAAATTGAGCTAAATTCCTTAGCAATTCAACACAAAACACACTAAAATTGCATAAATTAAAATTTAAAAATTAAGGGTCTTACAGATTATGTTTCTGGTGTGCTCGTCCCTTACTTCCTTATGATAGAAAGAAGATGCTAATTTTATGCAAGAACCTTCTCCCTTCTTTGGCAACAACCTTCCCCTTCTTTGGCAACATTTTCTTATCATAAAATTCAATCTTCTTGAAGTGTGCAACAAACCTCCTTCTTGCACTCATAAGCTGAAATATTAAACTTGATATTTTTGCACTAAAAACTTAATTGATTTGGCCAATTTGAATTATTTTATCATCTCATGATCAATTATGAAAATATAATAAATAAATGAATAAATAAGAAGAAGTTGAAATAAAAACTATAAAATAAGATAAAATAGAGGGTAAATACTCAAAATCCTATAAAAATAGGTTTATCAACTCCCCCTCACTCAACATTTGCTTGTCCTCAAGCAAAGTCTCATTCTAAGAGAGTTTAAAGAATAAAGAACATCATAATTGAATTTTTTAATTTGAGCAAGAATCCTCCTAAATTGTTTAGACTAAATCAAACACCTTCTACATTATACCAACTAAGTAATATGAATTCCAGTTCAAAGTGTGTGTGTGGTTAGCCTCGTTGCTTCTTAGCATTCAATGCCTTGAGACTTTCTTCAATCAATTCATTTAATCCTTCTTATTCATAAAGTTCCATCCTTATCATAGAACACATAGGTTTATTTTTCTTAAGTACTAGGGACACTTTTCTTTGATTTAACTGGACAACTCAACCTTTTATTCATGACTTTTTTCTTTTCTTTTTAATTTAATATCATTCCACCTTTGACTTGACTATTAGTGCAAGTAATCCCCAAACTACTCAATGAAACAACACTTCATTTTTTTCTTTAATTTGATATCATTCTACCTTTGGCTTGACCATTAGTGCAAGTAATCCCCAAATTACTCTGTGAAACAACACTTCACCTCACCTTTCATTTGACTACTAGTGTGAGTAACCCCTAAGCTAATAAGTGAAATGATAATTTTTTTAATTCTTCAGACTAAGTTGTCAATTACTTCTTTTTCTTATCCCTTAGTTCATGAAGTTTTTACTCCTCAATTGTCCTATGTTAAGGATTTAGTTTACTTCCCATTAGGCTTAAATGCTTCAATTTTGGTCAATCTCAAGACACCTCAACTTATTAACAACATGAAATTCTTGTGTCAAAACTAAGGAACATCTTTATCTAGCACACATAATTTCAAAGTTTCAATTTATCCCTAACAACATGCTCATCATTAGACCTTGCTCAAAAATCAAAAGCAATAATGGCTTATAAGATAAACTTTAAACACATAATTTAAGTAAAATAAGCCAGCAAAGATGCCATCACAAATACTACAAGAGGTCAAACATCAAAATATATTTTCTCTCCCACACTAGCAATAAGCAAGGTCCTCAAGGCAGAATATTATAGTAGACTAAATGAATAAATAAATAGGAGAAAGTAAAAGTGACTTATCTGAAAGAGCTTGTAGTTGAAGTTTTTATTTTCTAAAAACAAAAATAATCAACAAAAATAATAAAATTCAAACTAGAATAAAATAAAAAGTAAACACAGTTTGCCTTCTGCGAAGCGTTTGTTTAATGTCTCGAGCCTCATAGTAGCATGATAATTAATTAGGCGGCTCTCCAAGAGTAAATTTCACCTTTAAATCATTGCTCCTTCTTAACTTTATAATCACGTGGTTCATATTATTTTTCCTTTTTTATATGTGGTGAATGAGTTTTAGAAGATAGTGAAATTCTAATTTCATCTTCACCCACCATTATACTAGGGTCCTGCAAAATAAGATATTTTTCCAAAGGGTGTTGCATTTTGGAGTCACTAAAATCCTTAGTAACAACCGTATTATTAAAATATGAAGAAATAATGTGAGAGAAATTTGCAGAGGAATTTAAAACTTTAAAAGCATCTTCTTTCTCACCACATCTTAAAGTCACTTTTTCCTTTTCTACCTCAACTATAGCATCACCAATGGTTAATATAATCTTTTCCAAAATGATTGGGGTATCTTTCCTTTTGTTTATGACTATAACCATATGGTCTCGTTGATTCTCCTCAAAATTGATCTCTTCCATAAGGGCTTTTTCTCTTTCAATATACATTGTCTCTCATGTCCAAGTTCTTCATTCAACTCTTCATCAATCGCGATAGTGATACTTTCGCCTTCATCTTGTAACGCCCCAAATTTTTAAATTTTTGATCAAAAAATTACTTAAAAATATTTATTTTCTTTTAGAAACAATTATTTTTTTTCTTAGAAGTAGTTCATTATGTAATAATTTGAAGATGCGTTAGAAAATAACTTGATATATTTTTTTTTTGTAAAAGAATGTAATGCAATTTACTAAAATTAAACCAAATAATAAATTAACAACTATAAAATATGAATATAAAATCTTTTCGTCATAAAAGGTTTAAAAAAATTGATTCTTTAACAGTTCTCGAAAATGTATCAAAAGTCATAAAATGTACGTAAATAAATCAAGTAACAATCGTATGGCAAATAATTAGATCAAAATAAAAATAATAATAATAAAATGTATGCAAGTTATGCATGCTCGTAAACATATATGATCTGAATATAACCAGCCACACAGGCGTCCACACATAAGTCTCCCATACCAATGGGGAAAAAATTAAACCAGCCACACAGGCGTCCACAAAGATGCATATGATATGTCATGAAATGATAATGATGCTCAAAAGGTACATGTCACCGCTCACTTAAATAATCACACAAATCATCAGCCAATTAAGAAACCACAAAGATAACAATATTTAAAACACGAATCACCAGCCACCTAGGCAACCACAAATTTGAAACACAAGTCACCAGCCACTTAGGCAACCACAAAGATAACAATATTTAAAACACAAATCATCAGCCACTTAGGCAACCACAAAGATAACAATATTTAAGACACAATTCACCAACCACTTAGGCAACCACAAAAATAACAATTATTTAAAACACAAATCACCAGCCACTTAGGCAACCCAAATATTACAATATTTAAAACACAAATCACTAGCCACTTAGGCAACTACAAAGACAAAATATTTTAAATTAAATTTTTTTAATCACATAAGACATCAAATTTATATTCTCATGGATGTTCATAGTTATAGCTCAATAACTTCAACACATCAAATATTGCACGTGAACAAATATCTCAAAATCACCACTTTTATTTTAATAATCCATAAGATTCGATTTGACTACGTGTTATTGATAACAATTAAAACTCATATCACTAAGAATACAATAAAAACATAAATTTCATTCATTTCACTATCAAGTCTTCCGCATTCTAAAAATGGACTATTCATTAATGCATTCAATAATCAATTTTCTCATATTATTAAAATTAAAGAAATATAAAATTCCCATCCATGTCCTCAAGAAACATATATTTTTCATAAAAGTCAAGTTTTCAATTTAAAATACTCAAAAGTCAACACTTAAAATCAAATACATCATAATAAACATATTACTAATTACATCATTATAAAAATTATAACTTTTTAATTAAATACTCTAAAACATGTAAGACATTAAACATTTTCACTACAAACATATTTATCAAGGTATAATAATAAAATAGAACTCTATAATTAATTTCATCAAGATAGAGGTATTACTAAAAACAATCAAAACATTATAGTTAATTTCTTTACGACGAAAATAAAATCAACCTTTTTATTTTAAAACATCCAGACATCATATCAACATCTTACAAATCGCTAATTTAATATCTAGCCTAACTCTGCATGGGGAAAAGCCCTTGCATTGGACGCTTTCCTTCCACGTAACACTATATATCCCTAAAAAAATCTCATAAAGATGAAGGAATAAAAGCTTAGAGCTTCCACAAGAAAGAGAGGTAATATGTGGGTGGTTGTTTGAGTGACTTGAAAATATTTGAGATAAAGAAAATATGATGTTGCGAATAGAGACGTGAAGCTGATTAGAGAAAGAGAGTAATTTTTCTCATTGAGGTTAATTGCACACATCAATAATGTATTCAATTGGAATAATATCATTCAATGACCAACCGTTATGAATTAATTGACATTCATGTACTTATTCTTGTTACACATTTGAGTGGATGTAAAGTAGAAAACACACGGTTTTATAGTTAAATGCTATTAACAATAAAATATAGTGTGGATGATTAAATTTTGACCAAAATTGACTTGGTAACTCTAAAAAAATACTCCTACGAGTTTTAATTAATTACTAGCAAAACCCCATTAATTAATTAATATAAATATACTTCATCAAATAATTAAAATTAAAGGAACAATTATCTTACTATTGTCACACTAAATTAATTAAATAAAATATATAAATAAAACTAAGGATTTTCACTAATTCTATGATCTCCTTGATTAAATACTTATTTGGTCTAAAATAAAACTAATAAATAATATAACTTCTATAAATTATAATTTAATTAAATAATTCAACTAATGTTTTCATCAACTAAAATAAATCAAGTAAGACAAAGATATCACTACAGATCAGGTATAAAAATAAAGTCAACGTATTTAACACATCTATTTCATGATTACCGAAAATAATCAAATAAATAAAATACACAGTTGTCCACGTAGGAAATAATTATACCACAAACCGTTCTAATGTGATTTTCACACCAAAACAATTAAATAAAAATAAAGGTTATAATTATTCAAGTAAAATAGGGAGTTGTAAATTTTAATTTAATTTCTTTATAGGTAGAATAAATTACTAATTAAATAATAAATTACAAGGTTGCAAGTCTCTCATCAATATTTAGCTCATTTTCATGCTATGGACTTTGAGGTTGCATACAAGGTGGTATGTAAGCAATGTTCCACTTGCAGGAGTAGGGATCATATTGATCCCCATCAGATAGATCTCATAGTAATCCCTATAATTTCTCATTGGACAATTTTGACTATCATGCCCCACCAAGTTATAATATTGACAAGGATGAGGACAAAATGTCTTAACTGTCTTTTAAGATCTTCCAATTTAGTCTCTAATATATATTCATCCATTGTTTTCCTCTTAGGTTTGATTTGTTCTTGGTTATCCAGGATGTAATCTCTCATAGTTTTCCTCTTGGACATGTTTTTTTTTTTACAAAAAAAAAATCAACTGCAAACAGGCTTCGAGGATTTGGTGAACATGCACAATTAACAAACAAAAAAAAACTAATAAAATTAATAACAACTAAATAAATAACTTTTTTTTTTTTTGCTTTTTAATAAACTAAAGTGCAAAATAAAATTAAAATGTTAATAATAACAAGGAAAAAAAAATAAAACTCTCAAAGAGTATAATTTTTTGCTCCAAAATTTGAGACACTTTACTCCAGCTCCAAGAACTTCCAAAGTGTTGGTCCTTATTTTTTCTCTCTAATTTTTTCTACTCCCCTGATTATGTTTTTGGTGTGTCTGTCCTTCTCTATTTCTGACTTCCTTCCTTATGATAGCAATAAGATGCTAATTTTATACAACAACCTTCTCCCTTCTTTGACAACAACCTTCCATCTTCTTTGGCAAAATTTTCTTATCATAAAATTCAATCTCGAAGTGTGCAACAAATCTCCTTCTTGCACTCATAAGCTGAAATATTAAACTTGATATTTTTACACTAAAAATTTAGTTGATTTGACTAATTTGAATTATTTTATCATCTCATGATCAATTCTGCAAATATAATAAATAAATGAATAAATAAGAAGAAGTTGAAATCAAAACTATAAAATAAGATAAAATAGAGTGTAAATATTATCTTAAAATCTTATAAAAATAGGTTTATCATCGAACACCCCCACAATCCGAAATGTATGTTTCATATTGAGCTTGGAGATGAGATTTGTAAATCGTCCAATATGAAGAGACTTTGTAAAAACATCTGCAACTTGATCTTTGGTAAAGATTGACATCAAATGCAACATACCTTGATTGTATATTGTCACAGATAATGTGACAAATCATTTCAATATGCTTAGTCCGTTTGGAGAAACCGGATTGGAAGCTATATGTAGAGCAAACTAGTTATCACAAAACATAATGACTTTTGAATTGTGAGGAACATGAAAATAGTGTAAAAGACATAGTAACTAGTGGGCTTCACAAGTTGCTGAAGCAAGCGCTTTGTATGAACTCTTTCCTTTAAATTGTTTCCTATAAGAACTAAGTCATCTACATAAGTAAGAATAACAATGAAACTATAAGGACCGATTTGATAACACAAAAAGAATAATCCAATTTAGATTGAGTGAAACCAAGACTCAATATAGAGTGGATGTTAATTTAGAGTTCTATTAGCTTGCTTAAGGCCATAAATGAAACAACTTAATTTACAAACTGTATTTTTGCTAGGAGCGTCTAGGCCAAGTGGTAGCATCATGTAAACCTCTTCGTCCAAGTCTCCATATAAAAAAGCAGTGTTAACATCTAACTGATATTGAAACCAATTATTGGGAGTAGCAAGAGTCAACATAAAGCAAATGGTGGTCATTTTTCCAGCAGGACTGAAGTTTTCAAGATAGTCAATGCCCTTAATTTTTATAAACCCTTTTGCAACCAAGTGGGCCTTGTATCTATCTATGAACCATTAAACGTAAATTTTAATTTGAAAATCCATTTGTATCTTATAGCCTTCTTATGTGGAGGCAAAGTAGTGAGAGTCAAAGTGTTTGTTTATGTAAGGGAGTCCAATTCAAACTGAATTGCTTTTCTCCAATCAGGATTCTCAATTGCCTCAGCATAAGAAGAGGGTTCTTGGGCATGAGTTAACAAGAAGAATAGAAGAAACTTTACCCTTTAAAAGTTCACAATGAAAATCATTGAGGTAAGATTGAGGTTTGGTTAGCCTAGTGGATATCCTTAAGTGGTAGGGGCGATAAGGGAATGAAAGGAATATTAGTGGGTTGGTTGATATCATAGTTAAGAACATGGCTTGTTTTAGAGGTAGGGGCATGTCTATTTGGCTGAGCTAAAGCTGGTAATATGGGTGAAGGAGTGGCCCCGAGGAATGGATTTGGATAAGGCAGAGATGGAAGAAGGATCATGTGGCAATAGGTCACAATAAGGGTCAGTTATATGGGGATTAATTCTAGGTAAAACACATGAAGGGGGATTTGGTGAAGTTGAATGAAAGGGAAATTTATCCTGAAAGAAAATGATATCGCAAGATAAGAAAACTTCTCTTGTAGTTAAATCAAACAGAAGGTTACTTTTGGTACCACGTTAATACCCAAATACAAACATTTCCTAGATCTAGGATGAAATTTATGTCTATTTGCACGAATAGTAGTAGCATAACACAAACACCTAAACAATTTCAAATGATGTAAATCATGGGCATTATTAAAAAAGAGCATGATAATGAGTTTTGAAAGAAAGAAACTTAGTAGGTAAACATAAATAAAATTCTTAACAAATGAAGAAACTTGAGATTCTAATTTCATCATAAAAATCCAAGCAAATCTACTTTTATCATCAACTACGATTAAAAAATACTTGTGACCAAACATGAAAGGAGTAGAAAAAGGCCCCCATATATTGTATGAATTAAATCAAAGCAATTATCATAGATAGAGCAATTAAATCAAAGCAATTTCTATTTTGTATACAAACAAGTATCACAGGGGTTATTAATCTTGCTGTAATTAATGTAAGGAATATATTTATTAAGATGCATAAGTTTGTCAATTCAAGGATGAACAAGTCTCAATTGCCAAATATTAGTTTCATGAGTACAATAATCGACGTAACTAACAAATTTAGAAACATCAAGTAGTAAGGAGATAAAGTCCATAATGGATTTCAAATGAGGAAAGATGATTAACAATCGATACTTGTGAAGAAGAGGCTCATTGAATCAAGGGAAAAATGGCCTTATTCTGGTCATCAGTCCAAGACATTACCATGGTATTATTTGTATCATGAATGTAAATCATATATCCAATTTTAGTTATATGTACAAGATATAATTTATTATGTTATTGACCATATAATATAATACAATAAATTCTCTAGAATAGATAGTTCGTTTAATAGAACATCAAGAGTTACTTAATTGTGAGAATTTGTTGTACATTAGAACACTATTCTTAAAGTATCTGCAGTCAAAGTATTACCGTTAATTAGGACAACAATAATACATCAAAACTAGGAGTAATATGTGAGTTGACTGATGATTACATCTCACGAGTCATGGATATGAGATATCAAGTCGTCACATATGTATAAATATTAGGAGTAATACGTATAATGGATTGACCCGTCAGTAAAATGCTACATAATTGTTGAGTAAGTGTCGTTAGCGATTATCATGCGACCATAGTAAGTAGTCCTTCAACTTGGAGTCACTATGATCCCTTCATGAGGAGTTATAGCCTTTAAGATCATCAAATATTGTCTCTAACAAGACAATCATAAAGATGGTTATTGGGTCTGCAATAAACATGTAAAGGGGTGTGAGTGATGCAGGTATGATTCTTCCTTCCTATATATATTAGGAGTTATGTCATAGGCCTATCGATAGAGTGAGACCGTGGAAATGTATGGCCATGCTAGATGACCAATATGTGATATAATTAGGTCAATTGGTATTTGCATGTCTACTTTGAGATCAAATAAATAACTGGAGTTTGCAAGTATGACACAAATTGTGACTTGCATTCAATTAGATATTTGGACGAAGGGACAAATTACTGCATGCTAAATAGTAGTCGTGCTAAAGTTTAATCGTATCACCGATTTTCTCATGATTTGGATAGCTAGATGTCAATCCTTGTTTATAATATTTTATATTATATAAACTATATATAATATTTAGTATTATTATTATTTCAGTGAGAATCTATTAAGTACCACACATAGAATTCTAACAGTGGAACAAATAATTAAATTAAATAAGATTTAATTTAATTAGATGTTAATTGTATTAAATATGATTTAATACATTAACATATTTATTATTTATTTAATTGAAAATGACTTGATTAAATAAATGAGTGTCGACAATTAATTAAATTAAATATGATTTAATTTAATTTAATTTAATTAATAGTTTGTATTTAATTTAAAGAGTTTACTTAAATATAATCATTTATGTCTTATTTTGGGTTGGACCTAAAATAGGAGCTTTGTAGTTTTAGTGGCTCATTCTCTATAAATAGAAGAAGAGCACATTCCCTAAGTAATCACGATTGCCACTACTCTCATAGCATGACTATCACCGCATTCTGTTTTGTGCTCGAGTGGACTATGTAGAGACACAAGTAAAGTACGCTTGGAGAGGTATGATTCGTGTTGGTGATTTGTATCCCCATCGGTGCTTCAAGAGATAAACAAATGAACCATTCTAGTGAAATTATGCGCTTACGAGGTCCTTGGCTAGAGGACTTTTTCGCTCATGATTATGATTTTAAAAGTCAATTTCATGATTCCCCAACAATTCTTCGAACGCAAAGCCATGAACATTGAGCGTGGCCATGTATGAAAATTGTCGCTGGAAAGAGGTGGAGAGACCAAAACGAGGCCGAGGTTGTCACTTGGATGCATGAAATTCATATCCAACATAAATTGCTGGTAATTGCGTTTACGTTTACAAGAGGCACCATTGTTGTTCTTGGATGAAAAATGAGGGGAAGCAGAACTGGTTGAAGAATCGGAGGAAGACGAATTGGTCATGAGAGATAACGGAAAAAGAAAAGACATACATTGAAGATGAAGAAGATACACCTATGTCATTTGATACCATATGAAAAATGCAAGGATTGCATTCTAATTCAAAGAAAAAAAAAAGGTGCAAAACTCATCATAGAAAAATATCTTAGAAATTATTATTCATCTCAGGCTTTTAATACACATAAAATTCCCTTTATATATTAGGGAAAGTCAAAGACATATACAATAAGAAATAACAGACTTAAAACTGAAAATGTAACTCACTTGGTCCAATAAATCTGCACACTAAAAACAATAAAAAGAAACAGAAAATAAAATGAAAAATCAACTAATTCTAACAAATATTTCTAACCCGAAAAATATAAATTGACTCCATACAATTTAGAATCACAACAAGAAGATCCAATTAAATTTCTATTGAAATCAGAGTAAAAATAATTTCATGTTGAATAAAATTAAGTTTCACACCACAAACTAAAAATTTCGTAAGACGTGACTCTTCTCAACTTATGAGCATTCAACTTTTTGAAACAACAAAAATTGATTTTAGAGGTTTAAAATTGTTCTGATATGTTTAATCATTCTCAAGTATAATTGATTTTGCCTATAAAATTAATTTTTACTTTTATTTTTAATTTTGAATTTATCTTTCAACTCATATATACAAACGTAAAATATCAACTTCACAAATTTAATTGATTCAAAATCAATTTTTATCCTCACAAAATCAAACACACAATTAATAGAACATCAACCCACGACTACTTCTCTAAATTGGTATTTATGGTGAAAATAAAATTACACTTAGAAGAGTGTATAATTCATTCCTGCGCTTGTATCGAAAGTATTTTCCAAAATTTTAGCATTTTCCTGTATAAAGTAAATCTATTTAATTTTATTACTTTAGAAAAAACTATCTAGTTTTGTAAATCCGTTATAATTTACTATCAAAACAATCCATTACATTTTATTTTTGTAATTCTTTTATTAAATAAGAAATAAATAAGGTTTTGCCAAAATGTATACTCATAAAAAAAAAATGAATTGATTTAGAGTGATGTGGCATAGTAGAACCTATTTAAATGGATCATGTTGAGTTCATAGCAAATAATGAATGAGTTGTTTCAAAATGATGTACAATAGACTCAATTTAATAAACTCATATTGAATTCACGGTTGGAGATGTCTTAATAACATTATTACACGCTCACATGTGAATGGGATCGAAAGGTTAGTCAACACTCAACACTATGGTTACGTCTCCCCCATGGAAGGGAAACAACTGGACCCATATATAGTTACTTGATGTCAGAAAATAATGATACTATATACTATCTTGTACGTTTCTTGCAAAGAGAAATATTAACGTGATCACAATTTCAAATAAAATCTGTTTAGGTATACTAAAAAAAATTATTTAATTATTTTAAAAATATATATTATTTAATTCTTTTTTTTCTACTATTTTTCTTATTTATAATTACTTAGATGAGGTACCTAAATTTTTGTGACCATACACACTTTTTCGTTTGCAAAACAATACAATAGGATTGTTTGGTTGACGTCAAGGAAGAAACTTGCTATGGTATTGCACGTGGAGTTGGTTGACTCTCTCCCGATAATTCTAATGGTCTTGCATGTAAGTGTGTTGACAAAACTTTACCATTAACTTGTATTCAAAGGAGAAAAGTTAGTTTTTTATTTTTTATTTTTAACTTTATTGTAGTTTTGGTCTTTCTATTATTAGTAATTCACATAATTGATCCTCCTATTCTAAAAGTCGATAGTTTTGGTTTTTTTTCAGGTTTTTTAACTAAAAAAATAACGATTTAACATATTTTTAATGACGTGACATACAATTTTATGATATATATGCATTAATTATTCATAAATCATTAATTAAATTAAAAATATAAAAAAAATTCTAAAGTAGCAATATAAGTTTTTATGCCATTTTATTTCAATTTCATAGGTGTTAATTATTCTACATCATTGTATTATATGTCACGTTATTTAAAACATCACATGTCATCATTTTTTAGTTAAAAAATTAGAGGGAATGACCAAAACTATATACTTTTAAAATAAAAACACCAATTTCGTGAATTAATAAAAATAAGAAACTAAAATTATAATTAATTTTTTTTTTAATTGTTTCTTCATTCAATAATATGATAAATGAAAAACACTTCCTTTAACTACAAGATATCTTTGTCGTCAAAATTTCTTATGGAGATAAGTGATAACCGAAAATATGGGGTGAGGCTATTATAACATCTATGGTTAAGATTAAAAATAGAATTTTGTATTGATTGTTTTTATTAAACTTTTAATAATTCAACACACAATTTTAAATGTACTTTTCAAGGGAGCATTTCAAATTAAGATAAAGATGAGAAAAATGACTTTAATTATTAATTAAAACATAAAAATTTAAGATTAAAATAAAAATCATTATTTATTTTAAGTAGACATAATTGTATAATTAAAATTTAATTTTTTCATCTCTCATTATAACATATCCTCTTATTTCATATGTCTCTCAATTTTTAATATAGCATTTTGATATTTAAATTAATAATAAGTGCATTAAGATCATTTATTAGCATTTGCCAAAAATATATTGGACTATCCCCCCAAATAGTCCAATTTTATTGGGTTAATTTAAAATGTAAATACCACACATCCTTCCTTTATTATAAGTTTTATTAATTTTCTCACATATATTAAAAAAAATTTGATAGTATATTCTTGTTAACTTCAACCTTAAGTGAATTTTTTTTTTTTTTTTTACCATTTTTCGTTTTCAACTTTGTTGCCAACACCCATCAAATTAAGCTCTCACTCATCTCAAACACTATGATTTGAGCTAAAATCTCTTTGGAAGGTTGCTTTTTGATTTTTGATTTTTTATTGTTCCTTCTTTAGTAGTTGATTGCTATGGACCCCATTGTTGGTCGGGGGCATCTATTACAGTTATATATCTACTATAGTTTGATGAGAATTTACTTCATAACGATTAACTAGTCTTAACAAGGAAATAAGAGAGATTTTAAAATTTTGTGTTTGGTTTGAGCAGAATGAAAAGATTTTAATGGAGAGAAAAGTTAAATTTACATTTTTTTCATTCTTCTAATATTTAATGTCACATTTAATATACGGCATTTAAGTCTTAAGTTTAAATAAATATTATTTCCCCTCCAAATCTTCATTTTTTAGAAGGTAGCTAAATGGGTAAACAACCATTTTAATATTTGAAGGTGAAAGGTGTTGTCACTTTGGTCTCTCACTTAGTCAAAAATTTAAATTAGCAATTGAATCATTAAAATAATTTAAAAAAAAATATATCTTACTATCATAAAAGTCCATGAAATATACAATTTACCGTCAAAATAGTACATGACCGTTATAACATCAGAGACTAAATTGATTGATATTTTAATTATTTGATGACTAATTTGAGTTTTTTTATTGAATCAATAACTAAAATTGTAGTTTACAGCAGTTAAAATTAGCTCACGAGAGATTTGGCTCCTTTCTCTTCCTCTTCCTCTTCCTCTTCCTCTTCCTCTTCCTCTTCAGCTTCCTTTCCCTCTCATCCAAATAAATGAACCAAATACTAAATTTTGAAATAGGCTCTAAATATATAATTGGTCCCTTCAATTACACTTTTTATTAATTTAATTTTAGTCCCTTTTAAATTTTTTTGTTAGATTTTTTTTCCTTGTAAATTAAATTTTTGTTTGTTTTGGTCCTTGCTATTTTTTTAGTCCCTGTAAAGTTTATTTTTATTAGAATGAACCCTACTATATATATATATATATATATATATATATATATATATAATTTTAGTCCATGAATTATTAGAGATATAAGAAATTCCATAGACCAATTTCAGTAAAAACTAATTTTGTATGGACGAAAACAAAAGAATAAGGACCAAAAACAAAAGAATAAGGACCAAAAACAAAAGAAAACTATTTACAAAAATAAAACAAAAAAATTTACACAGACTAAAACTAAAGAAACACATATTTACAGAGGCCAGACATATATTTAAGGCTTGAAAGTAATCCTTCGTTTCTTCTTTCCTTCTCTTTCCTCCATTTATGCTTTTGAATTTTTAGAACTAGACATATATGAAAGAAATAACATCAAAAACAAATTTGCAAGTGAAATTTTGGATCAAACAATTGCAAGTGAAGAATATGATGAAATTAAACCCAATTTTTTTCTTTTCGAAAACAACAACTAATGACTCCAAAATTCACCAAAATAACAACAAGTAATCACAAAACTAAACCTTCCCACACATATTATAACACTTATAAACAACCAACACCTCAAGAATGAACAAGATCTAGAACAAAATGAAACTAAAATTTCAAATATCTCAAGAACAAAAAACACTAAAATAGAAATTAATAATAAAGATTACCACTTGGGGGACAAGCTCTGAATACCACATGATGTGGATTTGGAGTTGCTTCCACACAAGAAATGAATTATTTACCAAGTGATTTCTTGAACACAAAGTGGGAAAATAAGAGGGAAAAACAAGAAACAAACATGCGTTAGATGGAAAAGATAAAGAAGGCGCCACAATCAATGATAATTGATAAACCAACATAGAATCGTCACAATGGTAAGAAAACCATTGATAAGATTCAAGCAAGTTCTAATCTAAGAACTCAAAGAGAAGACTTAACTCACTCAACATTCTCATGAGAGAAGTTTTAAGTCATTTCAAAACTTAAGACTTTTACAAGGTATTTAAAGAAGGTTACCTTATTCCTAAAATGAGCCAAAAGATAATTCTCTAGACCCATATTGGGCTTACACCAGTGTTGACACCTAATTTTGTCCGCTACTTTATGATTTTTAATAAATATATATAAAAAATTAAAAAAATAATAATAATGATGAAAATAATAATAAAAATAAATAGTTAGATATTTAGAAAATCATGGATTGTGTTTGGTTTCTATTTGACTCTGATTCCTTCCAATAAATTTTTACTATTTTCTAAAAAATAAAAAAAAAACAAAAAAAATGTATTTAATTGAATTGGATTGATGATAATAAAAGTCATTATAATAGTCATCATTTGAATGAAAAGAAACCGAAAACAAATGAATCAATGATAATAAAAATCAATATAATGGTGGTCAATTGAATAGAAAAGAAACCGAAAAAATGAGTCAATGATAATAAGAATCAGTATAATTGTGGCCAATTAAATGAAAAGAAATAGAAAGAAACAGATTAATGTTAATCAATTGACAATTATTCTCTTGTCATTTGTAATCTACACTAAAAAAGTCTATAAATAGACTACCACATGAGGACAAAAAAAAAAAAAACAGGAGAAGGGGAGAGCACAAAAAAAAATTTAAAGAGATTAATAGACAAAAGAAGAGAAGAGAATCTGATCTTGAAACAATTGGTTTAGCAAAAAAACAATTTAGTAGTAAGGTATCACTTTTTTTTATTGTTTTATCTATTTTTCTGCTTATTAGTCTTTGTATTGTATCTTTTAAATATGTTTTTTTTTTCTTTCTTTTTTTTTTGTTTATAAAAAATAAACTCACATGTTAAGTTTTCATTTTTTTTAAAAGTTGTTTATTCCTAAAATTATTTTCTTTGCAACACAAAATAATAAAAAATATAACTAATTGATGTTTATAAACCAAGAAAAATAAATTTCACCCTATTGTAATATAATAGAAAACATATCACGTCTTTATCAAATAACAAAAAAAAAATCATAACAACGAATAAATAATTTTTCTCTTAGAATTAGAATTAATTGTCGCTGTCGCCGGATGAAGTTCATCCTCGCTCGTTGTGCCACATCACTCACCCCAATCGTTGATGGCCTTTGTGTCGCAACAAATCTGACAACGTACGAGTAGATCCTTTAACAGACTGCGTCACCGTGAACAGACATCTCATCTATTTTTTCGTTGTTGTTATTATTATTATTATTATTATTATTATTATTATTATTATTATTATTATTATTATTATTATTATCACATTTTTATTTTTGGATACGTATATAACAATTATTATAATAAAAAATAATTAAAATAAAATAATAATAAAATTGGACAACACATAAATATTTTCTACCTAAGAACTACGTGTGTTTTGATTTCCCTATTGCATCTAGGGATACGTAGGAGCAAGATTTTTCCCTTGTCAAACCAAATTAATAAAAAATATTTATTTTCTTTTTTTATTTATTTATTCTTTTAGGGGGTAAAATAAATAATTAAATAAATAAATAATTTGTGTACAATTAATTATAGCGTAGTCATTTTAGCGAACGATGTAGGGTAATATTATTTTCCCTATTCGTAATCGATTCCTGAATTCAAATTTTTTGTTCAAAAATTATTATTTTTAGGTTTTATCTAATTTTTCCTTTAATAAAAAATAAAATTGGTGGCGACTCCTTTTTTACGAACAAACCGTCATCGATAGCTGGCGACTCTGCTGTGGAACTTTTGAGAGTCAAACCCAATTTAATTAACTGTATATAATTATTTATTATTTTATTTATATTACCCTCATTGTTTTATTTGTTTAATTTGTTTTCTTATATTGTGAATATAATTATATGTGTCTTGTTAATTTATTTGCATTGTAACGATTTTTTATTTTATTTTATTTTATTTATTTTTCTATACACTAACCTAACACGACTCACACACTTATGAGTGAACTCTATACCCGGACTAAATGCAAACCTAAGATAAGTTAGAAATTGCGTAATGATAATCTTCTGGATGTACATCCTGTTTGGTTGTCATGAAAGCTCACCTAGAGTTGACATTTTCTAGAATATTTCCATTTTAATAGTTTACCGATGAATTTGTTTAATATTTTAGAATTGAGTTATGTGCTCTAGGAGTCCATTTAGAAGTATAGGGCCACCCACAGTAAATGTTCACAATAAAAAAACCATCAAATAAGAAAAGAACCATATAGGGCACATGTATATCTGAAAAAAACCTACCGTATCTATATCTTATTTTTACCATAATGCACTGTATAATCATGAATGTTTTATCTTTTATTTCATTTTACAACATGTTTTTCTTTTTCTCTTCATTTTTTTTAGAAAAAAATAATTGCATATTAGGAGGTAGTAAAATGTTTCAATTACATGCATAATCATTGCATTCACTTTCTTACATTCTCATAACATTTCCCTTCAAAAAATAAAAAGAAAAAAAATGGCAAAAAAAAAAAGCAAAAAAAAAAAGAAAGAAAGAAAAAAAAGTATCATGACACCCTTACCGAACATGTTCTCAGACTAAAATCATTGATGAATTGAAGCATACAAAGGTTATCTGAATCAATTGAAAGACCCTATGGCTATATCATGAATGAATATCAATAAGTATAACAATATTATCTGAATCATGGATGAATACGTAGAACTTATGTTTACCCCTTGATTTCATAAGTCTAACAATTTTTACCTTTGCTCTAGGTCTACCTCAAGTAACTTGTCCACAAGGTCTGGACATGATACTAATGAGATTCATCTTCATCCTCCACCCCCTACTTTTAAGTCATTAACATACTTTTTTTGGCTTTTCGCCACAGGTGTGATGTAGCTAAATATCACTAGAAGAGGGTTGAATAGGGATTTTGTTGTAAACAATAATTTTCAAGTGTTTTTAAAACTATCCTCTCGCTGAGGATGGTTAGTTCGAGGATGGGTTTTTCAAACTTTTAGTTTTGAGTTGAGCAAAAGAGTGAGAGAGAAATATGAGAGAGACACACACAATTTTATACTGGTTCATCCAAAGATGGCTACGTCCAGTCCTCACACCCTTGTGAGATTTTACTAAAGTTCAAACAGATCAATCTCACGCTGAGGATGATTTCAAAATGTGTATTCTTTAGCTTCACCAAGCTTACAATCAATTTTAAAATATTTCCAAGTGTATCTCACATGGAAATTGCAAAGTAATATGAGAGTGATTGATTCTAAATACTTTCTCAAAGGATTTACAAAGATATAATGTAGGATTGAAGAAAGTATGTAGTGAGGATGAGTGTTGCTCTTTTTAGCTTTAAGATGCTTGATCTTTTTATGCAATTGTGTTGTGTATTGTATGTTGAAGATCTTGCTGCATTTTATAGAGGTCTAATCTCTTTGATGACCGTTGGAATTCATTACAAAAGATCCAAGGTAAGTCATGATGAAGAATAATCATTCACAAGAATGAAAGTCACGACCATTCTGCTTACTATCATATGTAGAAGAAAACTAGATAGAAAATTCTTGTGCTAATAGTTATCTCGTAACATTGGGACACCCTCCCTAAGAATCGTGTTATAATTGGGGAACCCCTTATATTCTTATTATATAGAATAAAGGCAGTGCGACCCATTAAAACAAATCCCCTTATCAAGAGTAATGATCTGTGTTGACCGGCTGAATTCAATTCAAGAAAAATATTGGTTGCTGATGTAACTAAATATCACTAGAAGGGGAGTTGAATAGGGATTTTACTGTTTAAAAATATTTTTCACGTGTTTTGAAATGCTATCCTCTTTGAGAGGATGCGGACTCGGTGATGGTTATTTAAGCCTTTAAATTTGTGCTGAGTAAAAGAAAGAGAAAATGTAGAGAATGACACACACAACTGTTATACTGGTTCATCCAATGAAGGCTACGTCCAGTCCTCACACACTTTTGAGATTTTACTAATGATCAAACTGATCAACCTCTCACAGAGGTTGATTACACTTTGTGTATTCTTTATCCTCACCAAGCTAACAATCTTGTTTCTAACAAGTTCCAACTATTTCCAAGTGTAACTCACGCGAAAATTACAAAGTGATATGAATAATATTGTTTCTCTTTACTTATACACTTTCTCAAAAGATATTTCAAAGATCTAGAGTAGGATTATAGAAAGTATAAAGAGAGGATGGAAATTGCTCTTGATAGTTTTAAGATTCTTGATCTTTTTATGCAAAGTTGTTGTGTATTTGATGATGAAGAGCTTGCTGCCTTTTATAGAAGTCTTATGATGATCTTTCCATGTGACAAGCTCTGTATGACCGTTGGAAATTTAATCAAAAAGTCCAAGGTCTTTCATCATATTTACAGAATTGCCATCCAGTTGTCCTTGGACAGATTCAGTCCATCCTCGAGCAGGAGGACCAAACTCCTTGGAACTTGGTCTTGAGTCGTCCTTTTCTTTTCTCATTCTTCAAGACATGTAGGACTTATATTTTTGGCTTGTTTGTTGTTGCCTTTCTGTAGATTGACTCTACATAGTTTTTAATCATACAAGAATAATTTATAGGTCTGCTTTTAGCATTTGCACATGATAGGATGAGTTTCTTTCAACATTTGAGAATGATGTAGACTTTATAGAACCGCCCTCCAACCTAGTACAATCCGACCTCGTATCTATTCATTTTGCCTTCTGAATTCTTCATATCAAATGTTTTATTTATTCATTCTTTAATACCTTAATGAAATAAATAAAAAACATTTGTTTTAGTGAGGATGAGATTTTTGCAATTTTGAAGCTTCATCCTCTTTACAAGGTTATCCTCTCGTATTCCAATATTCCAGATTTGAATTAGATTTTTCTCCTTTTTGTCTTATTGATGATTTACCTGTTTTCTTATAAGAATACACTCAAAAGCACAAATTAGTCTTTAACCATAATCATAATCTTTTAAACAATTTTGTTATCATTAAAACCATTAGAGAGATTTTGTCTCAACAATCTCCCACTTTTTGATGATGACAAAATTTTTTAGATTATGATTTTAAATATGACAAGTTTATGAGATAAAAAGTTTATGTTCCCCCTCAATCATATGTGTAATAATTTTTAAATTTAAAAATAATTACTCCCCCTAAACATATGTCAAAGTTTTGAAATAATAGAATTGAACCATTAAGAGATTTCATATTAATGAGACTGATATTACAAAAGATGGTTCAAAACAGCATAAACATTAACATACCATTAACAAGCATAATAAGCATAAACTTCATAATCAAAACATCATAAAAGCATCATAATCTATCTCCCCCTGAATTGGTCAGCAACAAAAAGTATGAACCACAACGTTACTCGGAGGAGGATGGCTCGTCAAACGAGGATGATGGAGAAGGAATAGAAACAACAGAGGAAGGTTGGGCTGGTAGCTCAAGAGGATGATCTCCAAGAGCAACAGCAAGAATCAAATGTTTGGTAACCCATTCAAGAATGTGACCAAATTGAATAATAGTGTTATGGAAGTTATTGAAACTATGAAGCAGTTTCTTTTGATCCTTCCTAATGGTCTTGAGTAGCTTCATCATCTTGTGATTCTGTCTTTCCTCAGTCCTCTTACTGGGATTCGAGTCATTTGGTTGATCATTGCCACTTGAACTTTTATTTTGAGAACTCTCAGCTTTGTCCTTAGATGAATTATTCATCGTTGTGGCTAAAAAAGAATCAATGGAGCTGAACAGACCAGTGACCTCGGGTAGAGGTTGAGCAGTTTCTTCAATAATCGCAGCAAAGGTAGTTGTTGTTGGAGAATGAGCAGTATCCAAAGAAATTGAAATGGGGTGCGAAAGACTGAGTGGAGGTAGCATAGCGGTTTCGTGTACATTTTGAGAAGTTTCCATAGGTGCAGCCTCAGGAGGGTTTTTTGGTGAGAATTGATGATAAGACAAATTCAGTACAAAATATAATTCTTCACCATCTTCCATCAGTTGTAGAGAAGTTGCTTCGAAGGCATCCTCAGGTGGAGGATTGTCTTCCTGAGAAGAGGAAGGATTATGAATTGGTGGAGATTGAGGCGGTGTTGGAACAACGGAATCACACAATGGAGATGAAGTGGGAATAGTAGCCATGATGGGTTCCTGAATGATTTGAGTGGGAGCACCCTCTAGTGGAGGTTGAGTAGATGCTGGTTTAGATATTTGTGTGGTAGAGGAGGAATGACGACTTTTCTTTTTCTTAGATGCAGGAGGTGCAGTTGATAATGATTTGAGACGAGTAGAAGCAGGAGGTTGAAGCTTCATCTGTTTAACATTCTTCATAGAGAATGTGTTGTTAAAGTGAACATATTGTTCATCATCAAGTGGGAGGTTGAAGAATTTAAAAATCTTGGTTAGGATCATCCCGTAGGGAGCTGATTAACCCAACACAACAACATTTAAAATGAAGCAAAAAATGATGTTACCTAGGTGGAGAGGTGTGCCATACATCAGATGATGAACGATAAGGAGGTCAAGCTCAATGACTTTCCCAAAACTTCCAGATCTGGGCACAATAGAGTGCACACAAATGTAATGGAGGATACGACATATTGGAAGAAGATTGGAAGCCACTTGAGGTTTTGGAGGTGTAATCAGAGTGTTTTGGAGGACGGAGGTTCTAGTGATTTGACACTGAGAGTACCAAGTTTCAGAGAAGCAATAGGCTCCTTCATCGCGAATGTCCAGAATTTGACATAGCGTAGTAGGGTTAATCTCCCTGTGAACCCCTTTTAGTATAAGGTTGAAACCAGTGTTGCCTTTTGAACCATTGGAAGCAGCATAGAAGGCCCTGACAAGGCGAGGATACTGGGGTTCATTAATGCGTAAGAAGGATGTACATCCAAGTTGATCAAACATATCCTCCACGCTAAAACCTCCTTGTTTGAGATCAGCAAGGTCAATGACTTTTTCATTGATAACCGATTTGTTTTTCCTTTTTGAAACATAGTTAGTTTCCAAGTCTAGAGAATCAAAAAGTTGGACATTAGCAGAAATTTTTGAGGAGGAGGATGGTGGTTTTTGTAGGAGGTGGTTGTGGTATGGATTTAGTAGAGAGTGTTTGTTCAGATTCATCAAAGTCAACAACATGAATGGTGTTGTCCTGAGGAAGCGTCTTACTTGATGAAACAACTCCAGACATAATTCTGGAGGATCGTCTTATGGGTTTATAGGAGGATGAGGTTTTTGTGGATTTAGGAGTAATAGATGGAGAAGGAATAGTTGCAGATTGCAAAGGAGGATGAATGTTATCCAAAGGTTCTTAATGATTTGCTTTTGGGTGATCTCCTTCGTGACTATCAGACTCAGTACTTTAGTAATTATCTTGAGTATCATTTGGATCTTGACTAGTGATTTTGCATTTTGCAGTTAATTTAGTGCGAGCCATTTGTGTGTAATTTTGGAATAAGGATGCAAAACGATGAATAGGAGTATGAGTGTTTGAGTTGGAAATATTTGATATGGAAAGAAAGGAGAGAGAGGAAGGGGGATTAAGAAGAGGAGGATGGAATTTGAACGAGAGTAACCGTTAGGAGAAGGAGGTGGTTAAGGTAGCAGTTTCCCTAGGGAGACATGATGATGTTGGACGAGACAGGCGTGGTGTAACAGACACATGTAACCGTTTCCGCATTTAATGTAGAGCAAAGGCCAAAGAGGTCGCGCCACATTGATTGGCCAATGTAAGGAGACGCGTGCAAGCCTTTGTCTAATGTGACAAGAGAGAGTTACACCAAATTGGACATTGTGTCCTCTGGTGTTTTGCCATCCTCACATCTTTTGGTATATTTTTAAATATCAAATGTGATCTTTTAGCACGTATTGACAAAAAAAATAATAATCACAAGAGAGGAAATACAACTATGCTATAATGGTTTAAAAAATAATCAAATAATTTTGGACAGATTAATGATGGAGAGTTCCTCCAAGATATTTTTGAACCAATCCTCCTGGAGAGGTTTGGTAAAAATATCAGCCAACTGATTTTCAGTTTCAATGAAAATTAATTCTATGTCTCCTTTTTGAACATGATCTCCTATAAAATGATGTTTGATTTCAATGTGCTTAGATCTAGAATGTTGAATAGGATTTTCTGAAAGATTAATAGCACTTGTATTATCATAGAGGATAAAAAAATTTGCATACCTTTGAGAGTAATCCTCTAGTTGGTTCTTTATCCACTGTAATTGTGAGCAACATTATGTAGCTGATACATATTCAACCTCTATAGTTGATAGAGAAATGGTGCATTGTTTTTTTCATGACCAGCTTTTGAGAGATTTACCAAAAAATTAGCAAGCTCCACTTGTGCTCTTCCTTTCAACTTTGTCTCCAACATAGTCAGTATCACAATAAGCTATGTGGTCAAGATTTGAGCATCTTTTATACCAAATTCCAAGATTGGTTGTGCCAACAAGGTATCTAAAAATCCTTTTTACTGCAGTAAGATGAGATTCTTTTGGAGAGGATTCAAATCTTACACAAAGACCAACTGCAAAGGCTATGTCTGGTCTACTAGCTGTTAAGTACAACAAGGATCCAATCATCCCTCTGTACTCCTTTTCAGATATAAAGTTCCTTATTCATCCTTGTGTAGCATGGAGGATGGGTGCATAGGAGTTCTCATACTCTTGGTCGAACTCATGTTATATTTTTTAAGAAGATCCTTGGTGTATTTTTCTTGAGAGATGAAGATGCCAGTTTCTAGTTGTTTGATTTGCAAACCCAGAAAGAATTTTAGTGCTCCTATCATACTCATCTCAAACTTACTTTGCATGAGGTTGGAGAATTCTTCACACATATTTTCATTAGTGGACCCAAATATTATGTCATCAACATACATTTATACAATCAACATATCCTCTTTAAGAGTTTTCTTGAAAAGTGTAGTATCGATATGTCCTCGTACAAAACCATTTTCTTTTAGAAAAGAACTTAACCTCTCATACCAAGCATGAGGAGCTTGCTTTAATCCATAAAGAGCTTTTGAGAGTTAGAACACATGATTAGGCTTCTTTTCATCCTCAAACCCAAGAGGTCGATGAACATATACCTCCTCATTTAAGAACCCATTCAAAAAGGCACTTTTGACATCCATTTGGAGAAGTTTGATACCTTTATGAGTAGCATAAGCTAAGAGGATTCTTATTGCTTCAAGTCTTGCTACAGGTGCATGATAAAGCTAAATATCACTAGAAGGGGGGTTGAATAGGAATTTTGTTGTTTAAAAATGATTTTCTTGTGTTTTACATACTATCCTCTCAAAGAGGATGGAAACTCGAGGATGGTTGTTTAAATGTTAAATCAGAGCTAAGCAAAAGAAAGAGAAAAATATAAAGAATGACACACACAACTTTTATACTGGTTCACCCAATGAAGGCTACGTCCAGTCCTCACACACTTGTGAGATTTCACTAATGTTCAAACTGATCAACCTCTCACAGAGGATGATTACACTTTGTGTATTCTTTAGCCTCACCAAGCTTATAATCAAGTTTCAACTATTTCCAAGTGTAACTCACGTGGAAATTACAGAGTGATATGAATGTGATTGTTTCTCTTTTCTTAAACACTTTCTAAATGGATATTCAAAGATCTAATGAAAGATTGTAGAAAGTATAAAGAGATGATAGATATTGCTCTTGATAGTTTTGAGATACTTGATCTTTTTATGCAATGTTGTTGTGTGTTTGATAATAAAGAGTTCCCTGCCTTTTATAGAGACTTTTTGATGATATTTTCAAGTGGCAAAAGCTTTATGATCGTTGAGGACTTCAATAAAAAAGTCCAAGGTCTTTCCTTATAATTACGAAATTGCCATCCAGCTTTCATTTGACTAATGCAGTTTATCCTTTTGCATGAGGTTCAGTATACCTACGAACTAGGACATGTGTTGTCCTTTTCTTTTTCCTTTCTTTAAGGCTTGTAAGACAACATGTGATGTCCTTTTCTTTTTCCTTTCTTTAAGGCATGTAAAAGCTTCACGTGATGTCCTTTTCTCTTTCCTTTCTTTAAGACATGTGAAGGCTTCTATTTTTGGCTTGCTTGTTGTTGCCTTTTTGAAGATTGACTCTATATTGTTTTCAATCATACAAGAATGATCTATAGGCCTGCTTTTAGCCTTTGCACGTGATATGATGGGTTGCTTTCAAAGGTGTTGGGTTGCTTTCCAAGATATTGACCATAGACCCATCCTATTATCATCCTTCTCGTACCTTTCTTTTGCCATCTTACTTCTTTATTTCAAAAGATTTATTTTTTCATTCTTTAATATTTTTTTGCCTTTACTTAATGAATAAAACAATTTGTTTCAGCGAGGATGAGTATTCTGCATATTTGAAGAACCATCCTCTTACGAGGTCATCCTCTCGAATTCCAATCCTCCAGATTTGAATCAGATTTTTTTCCTTTTTGTCTTAATGATTATTAAACCGGTTTTCTTATATGAATACACTCAAAAGCACAGATTAGACATTAACCATAATCATAATCTTTTAAATAATTTTGTTATCATTAAAACAATTTGAGAAAGATTTTGTCTCAACAATTTCCCCATTTTTGATGATGACAAAATTCTTTATATTAAGATTTTTGAAATATGTAAAGAAAAAGTATTTAAACTCCTCTTCAATCGTACAAGTAATAACTTTGAAATTTTTTTCCTTTTAACATTCAAGTAAAAGCAATTTTTTGAAATTATGCAATATTGAGGTAAATAGAACTTTCATTAGTACTAAACATAATTGATTAAATAAGTTCAAACAACTTAAACAATATAACAAAAGGTTCAGAAGTTCCAACATAATATCAAAAAGTTAACAAAATCATACGACCAACATATGACAAAAAAGTTTCACATAATCTGACTCCCCCTGAATTAAGTCAGCAACAAAAGGTAGGAAATTTTAAAGCAGAGTCATTCAGTGGAAGATGATTCTTCAGATGATGATGATGATGAAGAGTTTGGAACATAGGATGACTGGGCCGGTAGCACAGGAGGACGATCATCAACAGCCACATAAGGAACCAAATGTTTGGTGACCCAATCAAGAATGAGGCCAAACTGAGCAATTGTGTTTTGGAAGTGAGAGAAATTAGCTTGCAATTTTTTATGATCCTTCCTAATGGTCGTTAGTAGCTTCAATTGCTTGTTGTTCAGATTTCCTACTGATTTCTTGTTGGGCTTTGATTCATCACTCGCACTTTTGTTGTGCGAGCTCCCAGCCTTATCTTTTGAAGAATTATCAAATTGTGTAGCCAAGAGGGAATCAAAAGAGCTAACATGCCCAGGAACCTCTAGAAGAGGTTGGGACTGTTCTTTTAAATTTGGGCCAGAATTAAATGGTGCATTTTTTGGAAAAAGAGGAGAAGAGTTCAAACTTACTGGAGTTGGAAATAAGGATATTTCAGCAGGCACGTTCTCAGGAGGGCTCTTTGAAGAAGGGTGGTCATAAGATATGTTCAGATCAAAGAATAGGTCTTCACCATCCTCTGCACGTGGTAGAGGATTTTCTTCAAATGCATCCTCACCTGAAGGAGCGACAGTATGTGTTGTGGGATTTTTACTGAGTTTTGGTGATTGAGGAAGAGTGGAGCCAACCGAGTCAAACGAGGGAGTGGGAGTGCGAGCAGTAGGATGAGATGGTGGAGAAGCAGTAACTTGAGGAGGTGTATCCTTGATAGGTTCAAATTGTGGATTTGGAGATGGAGAACAAGAAGTCTTCTTTTTCTTTGAAGCTGTTTGTAAGGCAAATAATGTGTTTTTTGGGGTTCTTGAAGTTGGGGTTTGTTCAGGAAGATCAATTCTCATTTGTTTGACATTTTTAATAGAGAAGAAGTTGTTAAACTGAATACATTGTTCATCATCAAGAGGTACTTTAAAAAACTTAAAAACTTTGGTCAGGATCATCTCGTAGGGAGCTGGTCGACCTAAGACAACAGCATTCAACATGAAACTAAAAACTATATTTCCCAAATGGAGAGGTGTTCCAGTCAATAGATGATGGATAATCAGAATACCAGCCATAGGTACTATAGAGTGAACACATATGTTGTGAAGAATATGACATAGAGGGTGAAGGTTTGAAGCCACGAGAGGGTTAGGGGGATTTATCAAAATATTTTGAATGACAGAGGATCGAGTGATCTTATATTGTTCATACCACGTTTCAGAAAAGCATAAGCCCCTACATCCTGAAGGTCAAGGATTTGGCATAAAGTGGTGGGATTGACTTCCAAGTGGACTCCTTGAGTATGAAGCTAAAACCAGAGCTTCCTTTAGAACCATTACAAGCAGCATAGAAAGCTTTCACGAGGCGTGGATATTGGGGTTCATTTATCCAAAGGAAAGAAGTTCATCCTAGCTGATCAAAAACTTCTTCAACATTGAAACCACCTCGTTTCAAGTCATCAAGGTCAATGAGCTTTCCATTGACTAGAGATTTATTTTTTCATTTTGAAATATAATTTGTCTCCAAATCTGGAGAATCAAATAGAGAAACAGTAGAAGCTATTTTGGATGAAGATGAACATGATTTTCTGGAAGGAGGTTGACTCTTTTTTAGTTGATTGATTTCTAGACCTTTTTGGAGTGGAATTTTCATATGATGATTTAGGGATGGATGCCACAGAAGTGATTTCCTCTAAATCATCTGAGTCAACCACATGGATAATGTTGTGCTGAGGAACCTTTTTCTTTGAAGAGACAACCCCATACAAAATTATGGAGGATTTTCTAATCGGTGTAGAGGCAATGGTGTTTGAAGAGGAAAGGTTTTTGGATTTTGGAGTAGGAGGTTGAGAAGGTGCACGAGGAGGAGAGGCAGCAATGTAATCTACTCCTTGATCATTAGAATCAGAGCTTGAATAATTGTGAAAATTCTTTTCTGGATCAAGAGAAGAGATTTTGCGCTTGTCAGTATGTTTAATGCGTTCCATTTGTGACTAGAAGATAAAAAAAAAATGCTTGAGAAGAAAGAAGGTTTTTAAAACTAATAGAAGAGTAACACGATAAGGTGTGGAGAATAGAGAGAAAGAAAAAAAATAAAGGAGAAAGAAGGAGAGTCGTTTGATGAGGCGTGATGATCATGACTAGGGTAGGTTACGGGAATCATGATGAATGTCATTTAATGCAGTCTTTGCATTAAATGTGAGATGGAAAGTATGAGAGGCGTGCCACCAGGCAGACCGGGAAGTGTGAGGCATGCGCATGCCATGTTTGACGTGACAAGAAGGAGTTTCACCAAAGAAAATATTGAGTTTACTGTTGGTTTACCTACCCTCTGATTCTTAGACTTTATTTAAGGGATCAGATATTGCCTTAAGAATACTTTGACTAAAAAGTAAAAAAAATAAAGAATAAAGAATAAAAAATAAAACATAGATAAACAGAAATAAAACATTCAAACAACTTTGGAAAAATTTATGATGGAGAGTTCTTCTAAGATATATTTGAATCAATCCTCTTAGAGAGGTTTGGTAAAAATATCAGTCAATTGATTTTCAGTATCAAGGAAAATTAATTCTATATCCCCTTTTTGAACATGATCTCTTATAAAATGATGTTTAATTTCAATACGATTATATCTTGAATGTTGTATGGGATTTTTAGAAAGATTAATGGCACTTGTATTATCACAAAGGATGGGAATTTTTGCGTACCTTAGAGAGTAAACCTCTAATTGATTCTTTATCCACAGTAATTGTGAGCAGCATTGTGCAACTGATACATATTCAGCCTCTGTAGTTGATAGAGCAATGGTACATTGTTTTTTGCATGACCAACTTATTAGAGATTTACCAAGAAATTGGCAAGCTCCACTTGTGCTCTTCTTTCAACTTTGTCTCCCGCATAGTTGGCATCACAATAAGCTGTGAGGTCAAGATTTGAACATTTCTTGTACCAAATTCCCAGATTGGTCGCCCCTACAAGATATCTAAAAATCCTTTTTACTGCAGTAAGATGAGATTCTTTAGGAGAGGATTGAAATCTTGCACAAAGACTGACTACAAAAACTATGTCTGGTTTACTGGCTGTTAAATATAGCAAGGATCCAATCATCCCTCTATACTCTTTTTCAGATATTGGAGTTCCTTCATCGTCCTTGAGTAGTATGGAGGATGGATGCATAGGAGTTCCCATACTCTTGGGAAAACTCATATTATATTTTTTAAGTAAATCCTTGGTGTATTTTTCTTGAGAGATGAAGATGTCAGTTTCCAGTTGTTTGATTTGCAAACCCAGAAAAAAATTTAGTTCTCCCATCATTCTCATCTCAAACTCACTTTGCATGAGGTTGGAGAATTCTTCACACATGATTTCATTAGTGGACTGAAATATTATGTCATCAACATATATTTGTACAATTAACAGATCCTCTTTAAGAGTTTTCTTAAAAAGTGTACTGTCGATCTGTCCTCTTACAAATCCATTTTCTTTAAGAAAAGAACTTAACCTCTCATACCAAGCTCGAGGAGCTTGCTTTAATCCATACAGAGCTTTTGAGAGTTTGAACACATGATTTGGCTTCTTTTCATCTTCAAACCCAGGAGGTTGGTGAACATATACCTCCTCATTTAAGAACCCATTCAAAATGGCACTTTTGACATCCATTTGGAATAGTTTGATACCTTTATGAGTAACGTAAGCTAAGAGGATTCTTATTGCTTCAAGTATTGCTACGGGTGCTAAGGTATCATCATAATCAATTCCTTCTTGTTGGTTGTAACCTTGTTCCTCTAATCTTGTTTTATTTATAATGGCTTCTCCATCCTCATTCAGTTTGTTTCTGAATATCCATTTAGTTCCATTGAACGATTTTTCCTGAGGACGGGGCACAAGATTCCACACTTTGTTTCTTTCAAATAGTGAAAGCTCCTTTATCATAGCTTCAACCCATGATTTGTCACCAATTGCTTGATCAATTGTTTTGGGTTCAACTTTTGATATCATGGCCATGTTGATAGGATTTTCCCTTAGAGAATTTATGGTTCTAACACCATCGGCAGTATTTCCAATGATAAGATCAATATTTTCAATCAAAAAGTCCAAGGTTTTTCCTTATAATTACGAAATTGTCATCCAACTTTCATTTAACTAATGCAGTCTATCCTCCTGCACAAGGTTCAGTATACCTAGGAACTTGGGCATGTGTTGTCCTTTTCTTTTTCCTTTCTTTAAGGCATGTAAAAGCTTCACGTTATGTCATTTTCTCTTTCCTTTCTTCAAGACATGTGAAGGCTTCTATTTTTGGCTTGCTTGTTGTTGCCATTTTGAAGATTGACTCTATATTGTTTTCAATCATACAAGAATGATCTATAGGTCTGCTTTTAGCCTTTGCACATGATATGATGGGTTGCTTCAAAGGTGTTGCATTGCTTTCCAAGATATTGACCATAGACCCATCCTAGTATCATCATTCCTCGTACCTTTCTTTTGCCATCTTACTTCTTTATTTCAAAAGCTTTATTTTTTTCATTCTTTAATACTGTTTTGCCTTTACTTAATGAACAAAACAATTTGTTTCAGCAAGGATGAGTATTCTGCAGATTTGAAGAACCATCCTCTTACGAGGTCATCCTCTCGAATTTCAATCCTCTAGATTTGAATCAGATTTTTTTCTTTTTGTCTTAATGATTAATAACCTGTTTTCTTATATGAATACACTCAAAAATACAGATTAGTCATTAACCATAATCATAATCTTTTAAATAATTTTATTATCATTAAAACCATTTGAGAAAGATTTTGTCTCAACAATCTCCCCCTTTTTGATGATGACAAAATTCTTTAGATTATGATTTTTGTAATATGTAAGGAAAAAATATTTAAACTCCCCCTCAATCGTACAAGAAATAATTTTGAAAAATTTCCCTTTTAACATTCAAGTAAAAGCAATTTTTTGCAGTTATGCAATATTGAGGTAAATAGAACTTTCATTAATACTAAACATAATTGATTAAATAACTGCCAGCAACTTAAACAATATAACAAAAGGTTCAGAATTTCCAACATAATATCAAAAACTTAACAAAAGCATACGACAAACATATGACAAAAAAGTTTCACATAATCCGACTCCCCCTGAATTAAGTCAGCAATAAAAAGTAGGAAAATTTAAAGTAGAGTCATTCAGTAGAAGATGATTTTTCAGATGATGATGTTGACGATGAAGAGTTCGGAACATAGGATGATTGGTGTAACACCCCGTTTTTAAAAGCGAGGGTGTATTTTTTTTTTAAAGGAATTAAACTAAAACAGAGAAATAAATAAAGAAATGTCTTTGGATAAATAATTGAGTCATTATAATTTTTAAGCAGCGGAAAAGTTTCTCCAAATATAAATCCAAAACATTTACACAACAACAAGTGGTACATGGAACCCATTCAAATAAGATGTCAAACTGACAATATTAGTATAAGTACAGTTTTCCAGATTTAAAATACTCCAAACCAAAAAGAAGGACACCTAGTCCCTATACATCATCCTAATCTGATCATCCTACCAAAAAGCTATACAACCTAAGTATCTCAACGCGCCCCGTGAGATCCTCCTAACGTAACTGCGGTCAAGCGTTCCCATCTTCATTCCCGTCCGTAGGGTACGAACCGGTAGGACCGTCCTGACTCTCATCTGAGGGCAAAACCCAGATTTCCACAATAATTGTAAAGGGTCACCAACCAAAAAATAACAGTTAACACATAGCAATTAAGTTTTTAAATGCTCAAAATAACATTTCAACTAAGCATGCACCTTAACAGGATTTTCAATATGCGAATGGTTCATACAATACTTGCCAATTAAAAATGAAAGTAAAATGAGGTTCTCAATCCCCTAATTACAACATAACAAAACAAGACATGGATAGATTCATGAGCAATCAATCATACAACTAAAACTGAGGATTTTCACTGAGCCAATCGATTGGGGTGAAGGTTTTTAATGAAAACAGAATCCTGGGCTGAATCAATCGATTTGGCAATCGATTGAGTGAGTACTGAGCCCCCAGGTTTTAAGCCAATCGATTTCCAAATCGATTTGGTCGAATATGGGTGAGTCCCTGACTTAAGGCCCAATCGATTGGGCAATCGATTTCGTAAGGGATTTTCGAAAACTGATTACAAAATCGATTGGCTAATCGATTTTGTTCATTTGGCCAAGTCCCTGTCTACCATCCAATCGATTGGGAAATCGATTTCCCTGATCATTTTTCCAAAAATTCAGGAATTAACTCAAGTAATTCCTAATCAAGTTCACAACCTAACACTTAGCAATTCCTACGCGATTACCGCGGCAATTGGAATCTCGATAACCATCATACTTACACCCAATAACCAACACATAACACTTAGCACCTTCAACGTAATTACCATGATAAATCAAAATTCAAATCACTCAATCATAAACTCAAATCAAATACGACTCGCGTGCCAAGCACCCTAATGCAATGCGTATATGCCAAAATGCATGGACTCGGAATTCCAAACCAAAACCCTCCTCGAAGGGCCGTAAATCATAATTGTACCGCCTATCGCAGGCCAAAGTACCAATTACCAAGGTGCCACCTATCACGGGTCTGCACGATTTACTAAAAAGCGTAAACCATAAACGTACTGCCTATCACGGGCCCGTATCGTTTACCAAGGTGCCACCTATCACGGGTCTGCACGATTTACTAAAAAGCGTAAACCATAAACGTACTGCCTATCACGGGCCCGTATCGTTTACCAAGGTGCCACCTATCACGGGTCTGCACGATTTACTAAAAAGCGTAAACCATAAACGTACTGCCTATCACGGGCCCGTATCGTTTACCAAGGTGCCACCTATCACGGGTCTGCACGATTTACTAAAAAGCGTAAACCATAAACGTACTGCCTATCACGGGCCCGTACCGTTTACCGAGGTGCCACCTATCACGGGTCTGCACGATTTACTAAAAAGCGTAAACCATAAACGTACTGCCTATCACGGGCCCGTACCGTTTATCGAGGTGCCACCTATCACGGGTCTGCACGATTTACTAAAAAGCGTAAACCATAAACGTACTGCCTATCACGGGCCCGTACCGTTTATCGAGGTGCCACCTATCACGGGTCTGCACGATTTACTAAAAAGCGTAAACCATAAACGTACTGCCTATCACGGGCCCGTACCGTTTATCGAGGTGCCACCTATCACGGGTCTGCACGATTTACTAAAAAGCGTAAACCATAAACGTACTGCATATCACGGGCCCGTATCGTTTACCGAGGTGCCACCTATCACGGGTCTGCACGATTTACTAAAAAGCGTAAACCATAAACGTACTGCCTATCACGGGCCCGTACCGTTTATCGAGGTGCCACCTATCACGGGTCTGCACGATTTACAAAAAGCGAAAACCATAAACGTACTGCCTATCACGGGCCCGTACCGTTTATCGAGGTGCCACCTATCACGGGTCTGCACGGCTTACTAAAACATCAAGTATGGACACGCCAAATACAACGAACACAATTCAACACAACATGACACCCAAATGCATCAGACTTCATTTACTCATGGTCATACACAATGACTTCAAATTCATTTACCACGAAACATTCATCAATATAAACAAAACCTAACTCTAAGGTTTTACCCGTAACGCATTAGATTCGTTTTTCCCCAAATCGATACATTAAATCCTAACAAATTCCTTCCCACACAACCACAGATAAGTCCCTAATGCAAACTAGAAGTTTGGAAGGAGCCATTACCTTAAAGTTAGCTTTAACGTGCGTTTCCGGTTCCGCGAGTAAAACCGATAAAATAATCGCTCGCAACGTCACCTCCAAATTGGTCCCCTAGCACTGTGGCATGGTAGTGAGTAACTTTCCCTTTTAACTCTTCGCGAAATGAAGCTTGGATCTAGAAGAAATGGAGGGGTTTGTGTTTGGATCTCAAATACAGTTTTTCTTCGTTTTCGAATCAAAGAGGAAGAGTGGAGTTGCGAAATCCTTGGTCTAACTCTCACCCAACCTTGGTTTACTAGTTTTGAAGAAAAGAAAGTGACGAAGATGAAAACGGGAGAAGGAGGAAAAATGGGTCACGGTTCAGAGGAAGAAGATGGAATTTTTTGATTTTCTTTCCTTTCTTTTTCTTTCCTTTGTTTTTCCTTTCTTCCTTTTTCCTTCTTTCCCTTTTATACTATTTTCTTTTCCTTTTCTTTCCTTCTAGTTTTCCTTTCTTTTTCCCTCCAAACAAAAATATATAGATAATAAATATAACTTAACAAATATCTCAAAATATCTAGATATTTGTTAAATTACCGTTTCGCCCGAAACGCATAAAATTATCCGTAAAGGATTCACTGCAGTTAATTTCAATTTATTTATCGACGAGAAATTTTAATTGGCATCGAAATATCTTTTTGATTATAAAACTCCAAAATATTATTAACTTTGGCTTAAAAGCCTCCGAGCCAAAATCCAAAATACACCAAAAATACATAAATGGTACTTTAAAATTATGGGTCTTACAATTGGGCCGGTAGCACAGAAGGACGATCATCAGTAGCCACAGAAGGAACCAAATGTTTGGTGACCCATTCAAGAATGAGGCAAAACTGAGCAAAGAATGAGGCCAAACTGAGATTTCTTTTGATCCTTCCTAATGGTCGTTAGTAGCTTCAATTTCTTGTTGTTTAGATTCCCTGCTGATTTCTTGTTGGGCTTTGATTCATCACTCGCACATTTGTTGTGCGAGCTCCAAGCCTTATCTTTTGAAGAATTATCAAATTGTGTAGCCAAAAGGGAACCAAAAGAGCTAAAATGCCCAAGAACCTTTGGAAGAGGTTGGGACTGTTCTTCTAAATTTGGACAAGAATTAAATGGTGCATTTTTTGGAGAAAGAGGAGAAGAGTTCAAACTTACTTGAGTTGGAAATGAGGATATTTCAGCAGGCACGTTCTCATGAGGGCTTTTTGAAGAAGGGTGGTCATAAGATATGTTTAGATCAAAGAATAGGTCTTCACCATCCTCTTTTGTGACAAATCCATTTATCTTTATCAATGGATACAAAACAAGATTCAGTAGGTAAATCATCCAAATATAGTTCATATAAATTTTTTTTTCTTAAACCGGAGAAGAAAACTCTACCCGTGGATGAATGTTTAACCTCGCATAGAGTAGCCTTAAAAATAACTTCAAATCCACTATCACATAATTGACTAATGCTTAGTAAGTTATGTTTTAAACCATCCACATACAGAACATTTTAAATTTTAGCAGAATTATTTTTACCAATAATACATGTACCTTTTATTTGAGCTTTATCATTGTTACCACACGTGAATGTTCCTCCATCCTTTACCTCCAAGGAAATAAAGCAATACTTATCCCCTGTCATATGCCTTGAGCAGCCATTGTCCAAGTACCAAGGTTTTCTTTTGTTGATTAGAGGATGAACCTGTGTTAGAGTTTAAAAGTAACTTAGGTACCCATATAGCATTGGGTCCTTGTTGGTTAGTTTTTCCTCTTGTGAGGATTTTCTTTTTGTGATAACAAATATAATCATGGTGCCCATGTTTACCACAGAATGAACATCTTTTCTTTACGTTGTCAGCTTTCTTCTTAGCATGACAGTTTTTGAAAGTATGCCCAAGTTTTTTGCAAAAAATGCATTTTGGCATATCCTCTTGTTTTTTTGGCAAGAAAAAATTTTCATATAATTTTTGTTTTTGAGAACTTTTAAATCCAATACCAGCTTTGTCAAAGATTCCAGATTGAGATCCCATTATCTTTTGAAATGATTCAGTAGATTTAACAAAGTTGGTAATGTCATTTTTTAGTTCTTCAACCTCTATTTTCAAAATTTCCTTTTCTGTGTCCTCTTATGGAGGATGACTTTTGACATTCTTTTTATTCAAAAGGGCTTGCTGCTCAAATAATTTCTCATGAGATAGCTGCAAATCTAGAATGATTTTTTCATACCTTTCATTCTTGGCTTGAAGTTCCTCATTGAGTTTTTTATTTCATAAAGTTGATTTTTGAGAAAACCACAGTTATGAGATAAAGTGTTTGAGTCATTTAAAAGATTGTCAAATTCAATTTCTAACTTTTCACAAGTAGGACACAGTTCTGAAATAATTACCATTTCCATTTCTGATTTTGCCATGAGACAGAGGTTGGCCTCTTCTTCATTCTCTTACTCAGAGGATGACTCATCACTTTCATCCCAAGTAATCATCATGGATTTGTTTTTGTAGGGAAATCTTCTTGAGTTCCTTTTGTTGAGAGGACACTCAGTTTTGTAGTGTCCCATATTGTTGCATCCAAAACAAGTTATCTGAATTTTGTCAATTTTTTATTTTTGAGGAGATCTTCTATCATGTCCTCTTCGATTTATCATCCTCTGAATTCTTCTAAAAATCTGAGCGAGTTCATCCTCTTCCTCAGATAGAGGATACTCCGAGCTTTCATTTTTCATGACATCTTCAGTCTTCTTAGAGGATGGACTTTCTATTTGACTTGTTTTTAGAGCAATCAATTTTCCTTTTCTGCTTGGTTTGTCTGCCAAGAATAATGGTTCATGAGCTCTTAGAGTTCCAACTAAATCTTCTAATTTCATGTTGGTCAAGTCTTTTGCTTATGTAATGGCAGTCACCATTGGCCTCCACTCTTTTGGTAAACTCCTTAGGATTTTTCTTATTCTTTCTTGAGCGGAGTATACCTTTCCAAGAGATATCAAGTTGTTTAAAATGATTGTTAATCTTGAGAACATTTCATCAATGGTTTCCTCCTCCTTCATTTCAAATAGTTCGAAGTCTCTTACTCCCATGTCAATCCTTGCTTCTTTTACATGACTTGATCCTTCATGATGGATCCTTAGAGTGTCCCAGAGTTCCTTAGCGGTTTTGCATTCTTCAACTCTGTCATATTCTTCCCTGCTCAAAGCACACGCTAGAAATAAATGAGCTTTAGAGTTTAGTAGTACCTTAGCGTTTTCATCTGCCGTTCACCGTGCTTGAGGTTTCTCATTGGAGGTTGCGTCTGTGTTGTTGGTTCTAATGACGTGATCCCCGTCTTCAACCACAGACTACATGTTGTTATCTTGTGATATGAGAAATAGTCTCCTCTTACCTTTCCAGTGGTAGTAATCTGTGCCATCAAAGTAGGGAGGTCGGCTGGACGATCCTCCTTCAAGAATATACTTAGCTTTTGACATTTTTATTTTTGGATCTTTTTCTCTTACACTGTTAGATGTAATTTTCTAGATAACCTTGCTATGATGCCAATTGATGTAACTAATTATCACTAGAAGGGGGGTTGAATAGGGATTTTACTGTTTAAAAATATTTTTCACATGTTTTGAAATGTTATCCTCTCTGAGAGGATGCGAACTCGAGGATGGTTATTTAAACCTTTAAATTTGTGTTGAGTAAAAGAAAGAGAAAATGTAGAGAATGACACACACAAGTTTTATACTGGTTCATCCAATGAAGGCTACGTCCAGTCCTCACACACTTGTGAGATTTTACTAATGATCAAACTAATCAACCTCTCACAAAGGTTGATTACACTTTGTGTATTCTTTAACCTCGCCAAGCTTACAATCTTGTTTCTAACAAGTTCCAACTATTTCCAAGTGTAACAAACTCCTTGGAACTTGGTCTTGAGCTGTCCTATTCTTTTCTCATTCTGCAAGACATATAGGACCTCTATTTTTGGCTTGTTTGTTGTTGCCTTTCTGTAGATTGACTCTACATCGTTTCAACATTTGGGAATGATGTGGACTTTATAGAACTGTCCTCCAACCTAGTACAATCCGACCTCATACCTGTTCATTTTGACTTCTGACTTCTTTATATCAAATGTTTTATTTATTCATTCGTAAATACCTTAATGAAATAAAATACTAAAACATTTGTTTTAGTGAGGATGAGATTTTTGCAATTTTGAAGCTTCATCCTCTTTACGAGGTCATCCTCTTGTATTCCAATCTTCCAGATTTGAATCAGATTTTTCTCGTTTTTGTCGTATTGATGATTAACCTATTTTCTTATAAGAATTCACTCAAAAGCACAAATTAGTCATTAACCACAATCATAATCTTTTAAACAATTTTGTTATCATTAAAACCATTAGAGAGATATTTTTCTCAATAGCTGCCTCATGTCAAGGACAATTATCTCAAGATCTTAAAAGAAGAACATATGAACTTCAAAGCTTCAAAAGAAAGAATTAGCGCTCAAGAAGATTTCGCATATCTAAAAGGACTAGTAGATAAGTGGACTCCCAACTATATGAGCCCCAATATCATAAAAAAATACATTCAAATGTGGCTATGATCCACACCAATATGGATCAAGAAAACTTATCACTACTTGCACATATTGATACTTCAAAAAGTATTACATCTAAATGAAGACCTGCTAGGTTGAAAATCCAAGGACGACCGAGGCAAAAATTAGTCTATAAAAAAATAATAATATTAAATACCCGCTAGGTTGAAAATCTGAAAGGACAACCTAGGCAATAATTAGGGTACAAAATCATAATAATAAAAAAATTACCGGCTAGGTCGAAAACTTGAAAGGGCAACCTAGGCAAAAATTAGGGTACAAAAAATAATAATAAATACCCGCTAGGTTGAAAACCTGAAAGGGCAACCTAGACAAAAATTAGGGTACAAAAAAAAATAATAAATACCCACTAGGTTGAAAACTTGAAAGGGCAACCTAGGCAAAAATTTGGGTACAAAATTAAGTAAAGACCCACTAGGTTGAAAATCCAAAAGGACAACCTAGAAAAAGTGAGGATATAAAGTCGAATAAAGACATGCTATGTCATAAACCCATAAGGGAGACCTAGACAAAAATCATGGCCACAAAAGAAAAGTAGAATGAAGAAGTTCACTAGCTTGAGAATAAAGGAAAATGAGCAAATAATATGGTTTACATAGATCAAAGTTGAAGCAATATATTCTGAAAGGTTGTGAAGATAAATTGGGGCAAATCATATCCTACAAAGTGGGTTAATAACGAGATGGAAATTATGGTATGATTTATTAGCACACTTCTTTTACGAAATACTACTAATAACTCGAGTCATTTACCCAAATGAGATCACCTTATCTTCTTCTCTTCCTATGAATCTTTTTTTTTTGTACCATAGATTTTCTCACTAAATATCATTGTCTAAACTACTTTCTTGAGTTATGAATCTTTTTGTCAAAATGCATTTTTATGATAATCATATGTTGGGGCACAAGATATGTGAATATCAAGAGGCCAAAATTAGTATGATGTCTTTACACATAAGGCAGCGACAACTAGAGATCAAGTTGAAGATGTAACAAAAATCTCTTTAAAGATCAAAATCACAATCACCACTATTAATTCGAAGTCGTGCATATTTTTTATCCATGAATTAAAGGATCATGATCGTAAGGAGATGAAAGAAATAAAAAAAAATTGTAAAAAAAAGTTGATTGAAAAAATTGAAAAAAAAAAGATAAAAATAAAGGAAAATGTTCATTCATCAAATGCATTCATTACATTTCATATTTTCAATAGTATATAAATTTAAAGTTGGGACTATTGACCCGCACACTCTAATTTAAAGTCGAGATGACTAACCCACACCCTCTGATTCAAAACCCAAGATGATTTCCTGTTACCTCACATCGATATTCTAGTTGACAACGTGGCCTGCAATTCGCTCTTATCTTTTATGAATGTCTTCTCTGGGTATAATCAAATTGAGATGACAACCGAAGATATGGAAAAAAAATAACTTTCATCACCCCTTGGGATGGCAGCGCAATTGTGCTTTGATTGTACCAATAATATGGCAGAATATGAAGCTTGTGCCATGGGAATTTTGGCGGCTTTGGAATCAAAAGCGAAAGTTCTGGAAATATATGCAGATTCAGCCCTATACATTAATCAGCTTAACCAAGAATGGGAGACTCGAGATAAGAAGTTGATACCTTATTTTACCTATATAAAAGAATTGCCTTTACAATTTGACAAAATCACTTTTCTTCATGTCCCTCGAGAAAACAATTAATTGGTTGATGATTTGGCTTACTTTATCCTTAATGTTCCAAATAATTCGAAACGACGAAATCCCATCCATTAAAATGGAGAGTCAAGAGCATCCTGCCTACTGCCACGTAATAGAAGAAGAAACCAACGGTAAATCGTGGTATCATGACATCAAACATTATCTTATAAATAGAGAATATCCTCTCGGAATATCGGAGAATGAGAAAAGAACTCTGAAATGGTTAACCGCGAGCTTTTCGTGAACGAAAATATTTTGTATATGAGGAATCATGATATGGTACTCCTCAGATGCGTTGATGTCAATGAGGCGAAATAAATTCTACAAGATATCCACGATGGCTCTTACGGGATCCATATGAATGGACACGCCATGTCTAGAAAGGTTCTTAGGGTCGGATAATATTGGCTCACCCACTACAAGAAAATTACCATATACCTACAGTTTTTTTAGTTACGGCCCTTAAAACTGAAGGTATAGGTGTCATATAGCTACGAAAACAATGCCCGTGGGTATAGTCCCACAGAGACACATATAAACTTTCTCATTTATTTCCTATCTAATAAAAATAATATGAAACACTCTTTTCTCTCCTTCAAACCTAGTCGTCATCATTGTAGGCCATCTCTGGCCGTCATTGGAGCTTGTTAGAGATGATGGAGAATCAATAATATGTTGATGCTTTAGCAATGTGTTATCTCACTCTTATGCCTCTATAACTCTTATGTTGTCGCGTTTCGGTTTCCCTCCGCCGTTTTGTGAGCACACCACCGCCATCTTATTTGTTTCTTGCTACTGCTGTTCTTGATCTTCACATTTTGGGTGAGTTCTCCACTCTTGTTTGGATAGATTGTGTAGAAACCCAAAATCTTCAATTTTGAAAACCCTAACATTCTCTCTCTCTCTCTCTCTCTCTCTCTCTTCGTCTGTGGGTCTTTCCTCTTGTTATTCTTTACTCTCTCTCTCTCTTTCTTTTTTCTAATATGAGATTTAACTCTTATTGTTATTAAGTAATTTATCTTTAACATTGTTTATCTTGTGTTGGAGTTTTGATTTTAAATTTTTTTGTCTTGTGTTGAATTTTTTTTGACTCACCCTATTCGATTTCAGCCACTTTCAGGTTTTTAGTTTAAGCGCAAAAATTACTCTACTTCAAAATGAGGGATTTAAGTTTCAAAATTACTTAACTTCCATCAATACCCATGTCAAAATGAGGTCTTTTAAATTTCTTTTTCTATGTTGGTTTCAACTTCATATAAAATATATATTCGAAATATATGTTTAGTTATATGTAATTTATGTGCTGTTTTGAATTTTTGCGACTTTGATTGAGAGTTAAGGTTCATTTTAGGGATTTTCTCATTGTTGCGATATGTGTGGTTTAATTGAAATGCTTGCTTAACTTGTGAATAATTGTCACACACGACACAATAAAAATGCTATCTATCTATTCCTGATAATTGCAGGTTGAGCATGTTTGCCGGATGGGTACACAGCTGTTGCAGACACATTACAATCAGCTACTTTCCAAACTAGCTGTCAGACTTGTCTTAACTGCTTTCAGTGACATTTTTAGCACAGTTTAACCATGGTTGAATCGTTGAGACATGAATCAATACTTTTTTGGTCTAGCTTTTAAAGCATTGTTGGGCAGTAAATCTTTGTTATCAGTACCAGATAACAAGTTTTAAAAATCTTAGATGTCTTGGATTGCTTAATAAATAATTTAGAGATAACATGCCAGGAAGTATTTCAATAGAGAAATTGTATAATAGTTTTGGAATGTATAAATTTGTGCATGATAGGATAATTTTTATGGCAATTTAGGATACTTTGATTTGTCTTGTAGAAGATGGGAATTGTTGGGCAGTAAATCTTTGTTATCAGTACCAGATAACAAGTTTTAAAAATCTTAGATGTCTTGGATTGCTTAATAAATCTTAGAAAAATCTCAGCTTTTTGTTTTCCAATTATCAGTGGACTTATTACGGGTCAACCTGCGCAGAGGCCGCCTCGTGGGGTTCGTACCGTGTGCCCACTTGCTCTTGTTCTCTCACCAACTAGGGAGATATCAATGCAGGTGAGTTAGTTGTGTAATTAAAAACTTCGTATTGTGACATTTGTTTTTATTGGGTGTAGCTTTGCAGTGAAAAATGATTTATTAGAATTGTTGTCATTTGGTTTTAGATACATGAAGAGGCTAAGAAGGTTGCATGCCAGACCGGGGTTAGGGTGGTTGTTGCTTATGGCAGAGCTCCAGTTAACCAGCAGGTTTATGTCCTAGCTTTTATTTTTGTGTATTCTTGATATATGGTGATTCAGTCACATTCAAGGTTTTTTGTCTTGTATATCAGAGGTTCTGATATGTGCTTTCAATCACTACATCCTTTCAAATTTTTTGAAGACAAACAACTTATAATTTTCTGAATAAAGCATGAGATTTTTTAACTGTGTAAAGTTAAGATGTCTCTCTAGCTGGTATTCTCCTATTGATTTTGCTGCTCTTCCTTTTTGTGCCAAATGATCCAGTTCGGACTAGACTCTAGAGCATAGTTCTGGAATTGTCAATTATATTATATTTTTTAATGCCAGAAGAAAACATTTATATTTTGGTATAGATT
>NC_021167.2:16333054-16379866 GCF_000331145.2 Cicer arietinum | reverse complement strand
GGGGTGGACATTCTTGTTTCAACTCCAGGAAGACTAGTAGATTTGCTGGAAAGAGCTAGTTTCACTGCAGAAGAATAGGTATCTGGTCTTAGATGAGGCAACTAGGATGTTGGACATGAGTTTTGAACCCCAGATTAGGAAGATTGTAGAACAAATAGATATGCCCCCAGCAGGTGAATGTAGTGCTCAAAACCATTTGAATTCACTTAGTCCAAACAACAGTGAAAATAATGAAAATGGTAATTAGATAGTATTAGTTAATTTTGATTAAAATCATTAATATTTTCTTTGTTTTATTAGTAATATTTTTTATATTGAATCGTGTATTTATTCATTTGTTATTTTATTGATTGTAGGTGAAGATTTAATGCTATTTTGTTGTTGAAGGTGGAATCTTGGCAATTTAGTGGACTCAATTTCTTAATGTTTTTTGAGATTGTTATGTATGCTTTAATATGTCAATTTTAAATGTTAGTAAGATAATATTTTCCACTACTAAGTAAAAATATTCTACACTGCACTATGGTGAACATTGTTTAACTATTGGTTTATCGTTGTAAGACTTTTATGTAAATTTTTAATATATACGATGAACACCTTTTATTTTATTTTGACTCTTTATATATATTTTATTGTGTATTTATATTTGGTTAACTTTATAAAATAAAATTGTAAATTATTATATAATTTTTATAGATAACAAAAGAATAATATTTATAGCAAATTTGTTACGTTAAAACCTATACCAACAGAAAGAAGCTGTCACTTAAATGTATAGCAACATAATCAAAATTGTAGGTATAACTTTAAAAATTATGGCTTAACCATATACCAACAGTGAAATTTCCGTAGGTAAAAATCAAATATTTACAACAACGAAAAACATTTTGTCACTATATCCTATAGCCACGGAGAAATTTCGTAGGCATTGGGCGATTATATACCACGAAAAAAATCTCCGTCGGTATAGGTTATTTTGGCTATCCCTACGGTTTTTATACGTTTACCTACAGATTTTCACTGTCGCTAAACGTTCAATTTCTTGTAGTGACCCTAGGAAAAGTTTGTTTTAATCATGTAAAAAAATGTCATAAGTGTCAAATATATGTTGATAATATATATGCCCCATCAATTCCTCTGAACACCATTTCAACGCCCTGGCCGTTCTCAATGTGGGGCATAGACGTCATCGGAAGGATCGAACCGAAAGCATCAAATGGACATCGCTTCATCTTGGTGGTAATTGATTACTTTACCAAATGGGTAGAGGTCGTTTCGTACGCCAATGTAACCAAAAATGTGGTAGTCAAATTCATAAAAAGGGAGTTAATATGTCGTTATAGCCTACCAAGCAAGATCATTACTGACAATGCCACAAATATGAATAACAAAATGATGGATGAATTGTGTGCCACCTTTAAAATTCAACACCATAACTCGTCGCTGTACAGAACAAAAATGAATGACGCAGCTGAAGTAGCAAATAAAAACATAAAAAATAAAATAAAATTATTCAGAAAATGGTTATAACATACAAAGGTTGGCATGAGATGTTGTCGTTTGCACTACACGGGTATCGCACTTCGATACGAACTTCAATTGGGGCAACCCCTTTTTCCCTAGTATATGGGATGGAGGTTGTGCTACCAATTGAAGTAGAAATCCCCTTGCTAAGAGTATTAATGGAAGCCAAACTAGAGGAGTCATAATGGGTACAAACATGTTTCGATCAATTGAATTTAATAGAAGAAAAAAGGTTGGCGGCCTTATGCCACGGGCACTGATATTAGAAAAGACTGAAAAAAGCGTACTAGAAAAAAATATGTCCTCGAGAATTCCAAGAATGAGACCTAGTGCTAAAAAAAATCTTAGACATTCAAAGGATTATCGTGGGAAATAGACCCCTAACTATGAGGGTTCATACGTCGTGAAGAAAGCTTTCTCAGGTGGAGCTTTGATCCTCACGAATATGGATGAAAAGTATTTAGTCCTTCCTATAAACTCAGACACTGTAAAATGAATACCCGCTAGGTTAAAAACCTGAAAAGGTGACCTAGACAAAAATTAGGGTATATGTAAAATAAAAAATAAAATAAAAACCCGCTAAGTTGAATATCTGAAAAAACGACCTGGGCAAAAATTAGGGTACAAAAAACAAATTACCCGCTTTGTTTAAAACCTGAAAGGGCGACCTAGGCAAAAATTAGGGTACACAAAAAATATTTGTTGGGTTGAAAACCCGAAAGGGCGACCTAGGCAAAAACTAGGGTAAAAAAATATATATGCTAGGTTGAAAACCTGAAAGGGCAACCTAGGTAAAAATTAGGGTACACAAAAAATATATGTTGGGTTGAAAACCCGAAAGGGCAATCTGAGAGAAGAAGTAAAAACAACAACAACAACAAAAACAAAGAATATATACTCGAAAGGACAAGATCAACAATATGGATTAGATTATGGCATGAGAAGTTAGTACAGTCTACCTTTGAATTACTAGTAACCAAGTCGGCTCTTCCACCCATTTCTTTTGTTTTATCTTTTGAATTTTTTTTTTCACGACGAATATTGAATCTCAATATATTGATATATATTGTTATCATCTTTATAATTTTTCCCGCTTTCCTGAACGCATCATATTATTATCGTGTATTGGAAAGTAAAACATATACCATACCTCAATATAATGAATTACGATAAAGTCAAATATAATAGAGGTTGTTTACAGTACAAGGAAGATGACCCTCACCAACAGCCGAGAAAACGACCCGCCTGTTGAAGCCACAAAAACGAATCGCACCAGATGCCGAGAAAACGACCCGCATGTTGAAGCCGGGAAAACGACTCGTTCCCGAAGCTGAGAAAATGACCCGCATGTTGAAGTCGGGAAAACCACTCGCACTGAAGCCGAGAAAACGATTCGCACCCGAATTTGAGAAAACGATTAGTATCTTGAAATTGGGTAAAAGACTTACCAAAATCATATTCAGACAAAATTAGAGTTGTCATCTTTATTTATCATTTACTTTAATTCTCAAAGTAAATTTTAAGTAAAGAGGAGCAGCTCTTGACACTTAATTTTGTCCGCTAGTTTATGATTTTTAACAAATATATAAAAAAATTAAAAAAATAATGATGATGAAAATAATAATAAAAATAAATAGTTAGATTTTTAGAAAATCATGAATTGTGTTTGGTTTCTATTTGACTCTGATTCATTTTCAGAAATTTTTACTATTTTCTAAAATAAAAAAAAATAAAAAATAAATGTATTTAATAGAATTGGATTGAAGGTAATAAAAATCATTATATTGGTCATCATTTGAACGAAAAAAAACCGAAAATAAATGAATCAATGGTAATAAAATATCAGTATAATGGTGGTCAATTGAATAGAAAAGAAACCGAATAAATGAATCAATGATAATAAGAATCAGTATAATTGTGACCAATTAAATGAAAAGAAACAAATTAATGGTAATCAATTAACAATTATTCTCATGTCTTTTGTAATCTACACTCAAAAAGTCTATAAATAGTCTACCACAAGAGGACAAAAAATAACAGGAGAAGGGGCGAGCACAAAAAAAAAATAGAGAGATTAATAGACAAAAAAGGAGAAGTGAATCTGATCTTAAAACAATTGGTTTAGCAAAAAAAAAAACAATTAAGTAGTAAGGTATCACCTTTAAACAAAAAATTGTTTATAAAAAATTAACTCATATTTTAAGTTTTCATTTTTTTTAAAAGTTGTTTATTCCTAAAATTGTTTTCTTTGCAACACAAAATAATAAAAAAAATATATAATTAATTGATGTTTATAAACCAAGAAAAATAAATTTCACCCTATTGTAATATAATATAATAGAAAACTCATATCACATCTTTATCAAATAACAAAAAAAAAGTCATAACAACGAATAAATAGTTTTTTTCTCTTAGAATTAGAATTAATAGTCGTTGCCTCCGGATTAAATTCATCCTCGCTTGCTGCGCCACACCACTCACCCCCAATCGTTGGTTGGCTTTGTGTCGCGACAAATCTGACAACGTACGAGCAGATCCTTTAACAGACTGCGCCACCGTCGCGTCCATCTGTCTCGTTCACATACCGCCACATTAAGTTAGTTTCTAACAAAAAACCTATTTTTCTTTAATTTAAAGCAAAAATAAAAGGTACAATCTGTGAACAAACATCTCACCTATTTTTTCGTTATTATTATTATTATTATTATTATTATTATTATTATTATTATTATTATTATTATTATTATTATTATTATTATTATTATTATTATTATTATTATTATTATTATTTTATTTTTATTTTTGGATATGTATATAATAATTATTATAAAAAAAACTAATTAAAATAAAGTAATAATAAAATCGGACAACACATAAATATTTTCTACCCAAGAACTACATGTGTTTTGATTTTCCTATTGCACCTAGGGATACATAGGAGCAAGGTTTTTCCCTTGTCAAACCAAATTAATAAAAAATAGTTTTTTTTAATAATGTAAATAATTTATTTTCTTTTTTTATTTATTCTTTTAGGGGATAAAATAAACAATTAAATAAATAAATAATTTGTGTACAATTAATTAGAGGGTAGTTTTAACGGACGATGTAGGGTAATATTATTTTTCCTATTCGCGACTCCTGAATCCAAATTTTTGGTTCAAAAAATATTACTTTAGGTTTTATCCAATTTTTCCTTTAATAAAAAATAAAATTGATGGCGACTCCTTTTTCGCAGACAAACCGTCCTCGACAACCGGTTAACTAAAATTATTACAATTCAAATTACACAAATAAAACTAAAAACTATTATAAAATCTTGACTTCAAATATTCTTTATTTTTCCTCCCAATTAGCTCATTTTAGGTCCTCATCACCTTCGTTCAATATTAGGTGACTAATATTACACTTTAACTTTTGTTTTTACTAAAAAACCAATATTCATTCAAATAAATAGAAATTACATGATTGAGAATATTATAAATCAAAATTATTAAAACAAAAAAGGATGAATCTACGAATAAACTCACAACATATAAGTTAATAGCATAAAACGATAAAAAATTTCTATAAATGTGACAAAGCTTACAAAAATAACAAAATTGAGGTGTACGGAGTACTCATGCCTCTGAAGCTGTAATGTTGGTAGCGCCAAAATTGTTGATTGATTTTGCACTTGATTGAAGTTGATTTATCAATTTGAATCAAAGAACACCATAACAAGACGAAAAAATGAAACGTCGCACCAATATGAATAACAAACACAGCTCCGCACAAAAACGACAAAACCAAAAAACGAAAGAAAAACTAAATATGTGAGAAAAACATTTATTTAAATAAAAGAGAATAAGAAACAATTAAAATGGATGATTTCGAATCAAAAATGGAACCTAAATCACGCCTCTTCGGTAAAAAATGAGAAACCAATAAAAAGATATGAGAAGAAAATAGGAAAATGAGGTGGCTAAGTTATTTTTGAATCTTTCACCTAGATTAAGTAAAATGTATAAATGAAGGAGAGAAAATAATATTTTTACTAAATTACCCTATCAACTATTGATGTATTCACCATTAACATTAATGCAAAATAAGATAGTGAATATGGTGTGATGCATGTAATATTAATTAGATGATATAGTATTACATTAAAAATTAAAAAGATTATTCATTTTGGGACAACTTTTTTGCAAATAGTTCGTTCATTGTGGGATAATGCGAGTATATAGATAAATCCAATTTTTTTAGCCTTAATAATCAAGCAGATGTCCATACAGTACGCCAAAAATGACATTTAACAGCGCCCATTTTACAGCGCTTGCTAAACACAAGCGCTGTTGTAGTTATATTTTAAAAATAACGGAACCTATTACAGCGCTTTTGATGCAAAGCGCTGTAAAACAAGCGCTGTAGTAGGTCATATAACGTTTGTGCATCACGTTAAAAGGCTATTACAGCGCTTGTCAAAAAAGCGCTGTAAAAGGAAGCGCTTTCGCGAATCAGTTACAGCGTTTTTTTCACAAGCGCTGTAAAATACATGCGCTTTCATTGAATTTAACTACCTATTACAGCGCTTTTTTCACAAGCGTTGTAAAACACATGCGCTTTCATTGAATTTAACTACCTATTACAGCGCTTTTTCCACAAGCGCTGTAAAACACATGCGCTTTCATTGAATTTAACTACCTATTACAGCGCTTTTTTCACAAGCGCTGTAAAACACATGCGCTTTCATTGAATTTAACTACCTATTACAGCGCTTTTTTCACAAGCGCTGTAAAATACATCTTTAAAATAATTATATACGTTGGAAACCCTCATATCCTCTACATCTTTCAAATAATTATATACGTTGCGAACCCTAATATCCTCTACGTACTGTGCGGCCATCTACGTTGTCTAAGGTATTTTTTACACATGATCTGTTATGTTTTGAAATTGTCAAAAATTGTCAAAAACTCATACCACATGATCTGTTCTGTTTTGAAATTGTCAAAAATTGTCAAAAACTCATACCACATGATCTGTTCTGTTTTGAAATTGTTAGTTGATATTGGTTTCTTTTTGAAACTTGTTGATATGTTTTGAAAGCTTATTATTTTTGTTACTGCATTTATATAGGTGGTATAATATGGATAGGAAATGGATTTCAGCCAATCGATTGTCAAAAGAGTATGAAATTGGAGTGAAGGAGTTTGTTGAGTTTGCAGTGAAGAATGCAAAAGATCCAAATAGAGTAGTTTGTCCTTGTTTAAAATGTTGTTTTGGAAAACGTGTTAGAGAAGATGAATTAGAAGGACATCTAGTATGTAATGGAATTGATCAAAGCTACACATGTTGGATAAGACATGGTGAGAAAAAAAAAGGAAACATTAATTTTGAGAATAGTTCGACATATGCTTCAACTGACTTCGATACAGATACATATGAGCCGGACCGAGTTGATGAGATTGCAAAAGCAGTTGAAGAAGATCTTCGAGATTGTCCTAAAATGTTTGAAAGTTTGTTGAGTGATGCAGAGAAAGAATTATATAATGGTTGTACTAAATTCACAAGACTGTCAGCGATATTAAAGTTGTACAACTTAAAAGCGAGTAATGGATGGTCTGATAAAAGCTTTACAGAATTATTAACACTCATAAAAGATATGTTGCCAGATGATAATGAACTTCCCAGTCGAACCTACGAGGCTAAACGGATTTTGTGTTCTATTGGAATGAGTTACGAAAGGATTCATGCGTGTCCTAACGATTGCATTTTATTTCGAAACGAATATGAACTACTTAAGGCGTGTCCGAAATGCAATGTCTCTCGATATAAGAAGAAAGAATCTACTCCAGCAAAAGTCGTGTGGTATTTTCCTATAATACCAAGATTTAGGCGCATGTATCGCAGTGAAGAAGATTCAAAACACTTGACATGGCATGCAGATGAAAGAATTAGAGATGGAATGTTTCGACACCCTGCAGATTCCCCACAATGGGCAAAAATTGATCACGAGTATCCTGAATTCGGGATAGAGTCAAGAAATCTAAGACTTGCACTTTCTACTGATGGAATGAATCCACATGGTCTTCAAAGCATCTCACATAGCACGTGGCCTGTGATTTTGGTAATATATAACCTACCTCCATGGTTATGTATGAAGCGTAAGTTTATGATGTTGTCTCTGTTAATTTCTGGACCCAAACAACCGGGGAATGATATCGACGTATACTTGACTCCTCTAATCGAAAATTTAAAAAGTATGTGGGAGACAGGTGTGGAAGTTTATGATGGGTATAAGAAAGAATGTTTCAATTTGAGGGCTATGTTGTTCGGCACAATTAATGATTTTCCAGCATATGGTAATTTATCAGGATATAGCATTAAAGGTCAGTGTGCATGTCCTATATGTGAAGAGAGTACAAATTGGATGCGGTTGAAACATTGTAAGAAGAATGTGTTTCTTGGACATCGTAGATTTTTACCTTATAGTCATCAGTATCGTGGGTGGAGAAATGCATTCAATGGAAAATCAGAGGAAGGTAAAGCTCCTTTAGCACCGACTGGATATCAAATACTTGAAAAAGTACAAGGTTTGACCAATAAATTTGGCAAACCTTTTGCGGGAGAGCTGGTGAAAACTGGGTGGAAGAAAAAGTCAATTTTCTTTGAATTGCCATATTGGAAGTCATTGTATGTAAGACATTTCCTCGATGTGATGCATATTGAGAAAAATGTATTTGAAAGTGTTATTGGTACGTTACTCAATGTTCCAGGAAAGTCTAAAGATGGCGTCAATGCAAGATTGGACTTGGTCGATATGGGAATAAGAAATGAACTGGCTCCAGTAAAGAAAGGAAATCGCACATATCTACCTCCAGCCGCTCATACTCTATCTAGAAAGGAAAAAATTGTTTTATGTAAATTTCTACACGAAGTTAAAGTTCCAGAAGGATACTCTTCGAACATTAAAAATTTGGTTTGTATGAAAGACCTCAAGTTAAAAGGTTTGAAGACCCATGATTGTCATATTATAATGGAGCATTTGCTACCAATAGGTATACGTTCCATTTTACCTGAAAAAGTTCGACTAGCCTTAACTAGATTATGTTTCTTCTTCAGGGAAATTTGTAGTAAAGTGATCGACCCTCAGAAATTACCGACATTGCAGAGGGAAATTGTTGTTACTTTGTGTGAGCTTGAAATGTATTTCCCACCATCGTTTTTTGATATAATGGTTCACCTTACTGTTCATCTGGTTAAGGAGACACAACTTTGTGGGCCAGCTTATATGAGATGGATGTATCCGATAGAACGATATATGAAAATATTAAAAGGGTACGTAAAAAGTAGAAGTCGACCAGAAGGTTGTATTGCTGAACGATACATTGTTGAAGAGGCTGCTGAATTTTGTACTGAATATCTGTCCAATGTTGAATCCATAGGGCTTCCCATGTCTCGTCATTCGGGAAGACTATCAGGAGAAGGGATAACTGGAAGGAGACTACTGACTATATCAAGGACAGAATGGGAGCAGGCACAATTGTATGTTCTGCACAATGATGATGAGGTTCAACCGTATGTTACAATACACATTGATCAGTTATCTCGTTTGAACATGAATAGGAATCAAAATTGGATAACTCGAGAGCACAATCGAAGTTTTGTAACATGGTTAAAAAATCACATAATGTCAAAATTTGATATAGACCCCGGATCAATTTCAAATAGATTGAGGTGGCTAGCAAATGGTCCGAGCTTACATGTCTTTTCTTACACTGGTTATGTTATTAACGGCTACACATTTTATACCAAAGAACAAGATGATCAGACCACTATGCAAAATAGTGGAGTCACTCTCGTAGCTGAAGCGATGCATGTCTCAAGTGCAAAAGACAAAAACCCAATATATGCAAATCTATCATATTTTGGGGTTATCGAGCGCATATGGGAGTTAGACTACACAATGTTTCGTGTTCCCATATTTGGTTGCAAGTGGGTCGATAATAATAATGGCGTTCGGATTGATGAGTCAGGATTCTTGCTTGTCGATTTTAATAGGGTGGGATACAAAGACGAGCCTTTTATTTTAGCGTCGCAAGCTCAACAAGTGTTTTATGTCACTGATCCTTCTAATGATAAATGGTCTGTTGTCCTATCGACCAATAAAATAAGTGATGATAACAATAATGATGAAGATGTTGGTAATGATCTTTTATTTGCAACATCACAACAACCACATGAAATTGATTCAACTGATGATGGTTTATATCTTAGAGATGATCATGATGAGGGAATTTGGATTAATCCATCGTTTCGTATTGTAAATGGACAAACAAATGTGAATGTCACCAGGAAAAGAAGAAGGGCATCTTAATGTATATATATGTTTAATTGTTTTATATAAGCTATGCATGTAATCTGAACTGTGTTATTGTAAATATGCATGTAATCTGAATTGAGTGTTTTATACTAAGTTCTGATTAATTTATTTTCTGATTAATTTATTTTCTGCTTATATTTAGCTTGATTTGAGTGTTTTATACCAAGTTCATGTAACAATGAGTGTTTTATATTTAGCTTGATTTACATGAACTGAACTGAATATAAATTAGTAATTTACATGAACTGAACTGAACTGAATAGAGAGATTCTCTTTTGCTCAGTGCATATATATATATAGATTCTTCAGAATACTCATTTCTAATAATTCATCATCTCCTAAAGTATTGTGATAAAGACAATGATAACAATATTTTTAATCCAATAAACAATGATAAAAATGTTTTTAATGTCATCCCAACCCAAATAAACCAAACACAAAAATAAAATAAAGAGACATTTTACAGCGCTTATCTTAAAAAGCGCTGTAAAAGATCCTTTTAAAAATAAAATAATGAGTGTTTTATACCTTTTACAGCGCTTTTCACACAAAGCGCTGTAAACGACTCTTTTGAAAGTGAGTAAAAAAGACATTTTACAGCGCTTATTTGACAAAGCGCTGTAAAAAAGCTTTAAAAATAATATTCATCAGACACCTAATTTCTTCAAACACCTTGTACGCATCATGGGAATCCAAAAAACATCAGACACAAACCCATTTCTTCAAACACCTTGTACGCATCATGGGAATCCAAAAAACATCAGACACAAACCCATTTCTTCAAACACCTTGTACGCATCATGGGAATCCCCAAAAACACCAGACACAAACCCATTTTTCGCAACATGGCAATGATCCTGAATACCAATTAAGTTTCGATTTAAGAAGGAAAGAGAATGTAAAGAGATAAAAAGGGTGTTGAGGTGGAGATTGAATTGTGAAAGAGTAAGCTTTGATGTTTGTGAAGAAGATGCATAAAAGGAGAAGAGTTTGGTGAAGAGGAAGGGATTTTTGTGGTGACCAGTTACTACTATGTGGGTTTTGCATGCATGTTGAGCTTGTTTAAAAAATAACATAACATAACAAAACACAAAAACAATAAGGCCTTTTACAGCGCTTATTTGGAAAAAGCGCTGTAAAAGAGCCTTTTAAAATTAACATAAAGAGACATTTTAGAGCGCTTATGTGGAAAAGCGCTGTAAAAGGCTTTAAAAAACATTCATATAACATAATAACACACGGAGGTCTTTTACAGCGCTTATTTGGGAAAAGCGCTGTAAAAGAGCCTCTTAAAATTAACATAAAGAGACATTTTAGAGCGCTTATGTGTAAAAGCGCTGTAAAAGGCATTCAAATAACATAATAACACACGGAGGTCTTTTACAGCGCTTATTTGAAAAAAGCGCTGTAAAAGAGCCTTTTAAAAATTTAACTAAAGAAGCCTTTTAGAGCGCTTATGTGTGAAAGCGCTGTAAAAGGCATTCATATAACATAATAACACACGGAGGTCTTTTACAGCGCTTATTTGAAAAAAGCGCTGTAAAAGAGCCTTTTAAAAATTTAACTAAAGAAGCCTTTTAGAGCGCTTATGTGTGAAAGCGCTGTAAAAGGCATTCATATAACATAATAACACACGGAGGTCTTTTACAGCGCTTATTTGAAAAAAGCGCTGTAAAAGGCATTCAAATAACATAATAACACACGGAGGTCTTTTACAGCGCTTATTTGAAAAAAGCGCTGTAAAAGGCATTCAAATAACATAATAACACACGGAGGTCTTTTACAGCGCTTATTTGAAAAAAGCGCTGTAAAAGAGCCTTTTAAAAATTTAACTAAAGAAGCCTTTTAGAGCGCTTTACAAAATAAGCGCTGTAAAAGGCTTATAAAAAGCGCTGTAAAAGTGTTACGTATATATAACAGTTACCTCTTCAGTTTCCTCTTCATTACGTAACCTTCATCTCAACCTTCATTTCTTCTCTTCTTTTGCAAACCCTATCATCCCGTCCTTTACGAACCTTATTTCCACGATCATCTCCTTCATTTCGAACCTTATTTCCATCCAAGATCATCTCTCCCATTTCACACAATATATTTTCATTGAAATACGTAACCCTCATTACGTATTTCTTCAAACCGTATTTCTGTGAACCATATTTCTGTGAACTTTCTGCAAACCCTCTTTTCTTTGCATTTCGTCTTTCTTCGAACCATCATTATTCAGGTATTGATGTTATTAAATTTTTGTAATCATTAGAATGCATGTTGAGCTTTTTTAAGATATACTGATACATGTTGAGTTTGTTTATAATAATGCATGATCCATGTTGAGCTTGTTGATGTTATACTAAAGTGCATGTTGAACTTGTTGTAGTTAAATGGATACAAACAAAGATTTAGAAGTTCAAAATGAAGAAGTTGGCACCTCTAAGACTTACGAAAAAGAAGTCAAACGTGGTGCAACTATCATGCAAAGGGTGATTAAAGCACGGAGCAGTGGCATTAAATTTGAGGTATACTATATATACTCTGTTTGCTGTGTGTTTTTTTATCTTTTTTTAGGGTTTAGGGCATGTACTTACTATATGAGTTTATTAGGTTGGCTGGAACGAGAGTGGTCAGCCAGTTGACCCCAACAGCTCCATGTTTGTAAGCTACATTGGGGCTGTTGTTCGTCAAAATGTCCCAATAACAATAGACAACTGGAGAGATAAGGCGTTGAAGGATGCCAAAGATATCATCTGGAATGACATTCAAGTAAATATTTTGATCTACTCTTTTGTCATTTATAATTTTTTTTCTGTAAAATACATTACTTATAATTGTTTTCATTGCAGACCACTTTTGTTCTTGATGAGGAACGAAAGTCATATGTTTTGAGAGTTGCTGGGAAAATCCATCGTGGATTTAGATCCCATCTCTCAAATTTCTATCTAAAAGATAGAGAAGGAAACACAAATGCTGAACCTCCAAAGATATATCAACATTATATATCAAAGGATGAATGGAGTGCATTTGTTTCCAAACGTTCTGACCCGGCGTTTGTCGTAAGTGATTAATTTATTAGCATTTGTGTTTTATTATTCATATTCGTAGCGTATTTTAAATTTTTACACAATTGCTATTTTTTTTTTATATAGAATATTAGTAAGGCAAATCGCGAACGGGCAAGCAACCCAAAACACCCATACAAGAAATCACGTATGGGATATGCACGCCTTGAACAAAAAATTGTAAGTAATTAAACATCACTTGTAATTTGTATTATAAACTATAGTGTGTAACTAATTTGTATTATTTTGTTTATGATTTTAACGAATAGAGAAAAGACACCCAAGCCGATCAACCCTTGGGTCGTCATATCTTATGGAAGGAAGCGCGTGTTAACAAAGAAGGAGTGGTTGATAATGAAAATGTCAAGAAAGTTGTAGAACTTTGTGTAAGTATATTATCACTTTAATATTTTTTAATATTGTATTTTAAAAATGCTATTGAACTTATCTTTTTAATGTTACATGTATTTTAGGAAACTATTGAACAAAGTTCTGAAACTCAAGAGGGCAACAAGGATACGTGCAGGGACATTCTTGGGAAAGTGTTTAATGTCCCTGAGTATTCCGGTCGAGTGAGGGGGAAAGGATTTGGCGTAACTCCCAAAAGCTTTTTTCCTCAAGAGAAGCGCCAAAAACCTTCCAACGAGGAAGTATTAGAGAAGCTCAGAATCTTATCGGAGCAAGTGGCACTCTTGGTGAATACGAATAAAGACAAGCAACTTCCGGTTCAGCTCCAACCTGAAATACAAATGGAGAGTGAAACCGGGAGTTGCAACGTCGGTTTGAAGAGTATTCCCGAGGTAATTAATTACTTACTACTTACTTGCTTATGTAATTACTTATGTATTAAACAAACTTATATATTAACTGTACTTATGTTTTAACTATTGATGTAGGGTGTCACTACATGTGTCCTATACTTGTCCTCGCCGACTCAACGGAAGGTGGGAAAAGGAATATTGCACAATACTTCGGGAGAAGTATTGCACAATATTCCGATCCCCGCGGGCCATGTCAAAGTATCGCCTACGGTTGCTTTCGAACCAACTGCACCGTTGCCCATACCGGACAACGATGGAGATATGAAGTTCTTAAGCGACGCTATTGGCAGTTACGTGGCATGGCCCACACACCTTGTTGCCCTCGAAAAAAAGATTCCCAAGGACAAATCAGTTACATCTCCCGAAAAGGTTTGTCACATTTATTGCCTAAGGTTTTTTATTTTTTCAGATTCAATAAACTAACATTTTACCTCATTTTTGTAGGTCCAAATAAATAAACCACCCCTACAGCCAAAAAAAGGCAGCAGACCTCAAAAATTGGAGGTTAATAGGGCTGCCAAACTACAAAGGCTGGAGGGTAATAAAGCTGCAAAACTTGCAGCAACAAAAAATCTGGATCGGGGAAAATCGGTCGCTGCTGCTGCTGCTCCTAATAAAAGTCAGCCACGCCTTGGTAAATACGGGGCGTGTCTTGACATCCAAATAAAAAGGAACATGGGCAGCAGCAACGATTCGCCCATTGTACAAATGAATCAAGACATCTTTGGAGATGAGTATATTGAATACCTCGAAAAGGAGCAAATGTACGATCTTCTCGAACATAAGGAGCTGAGTGTTACTGTAATCAGCTTGTACATAAGGTAAAAAATACTTTTAATTGCATTTATTTGTAATTAATTAAATGTATTGGTAATTAATCTAGTTTAAAATTTTCATTGAAGGTTTTTGTACGAGAAGGTCGTGTGCACGAGGAAACTGTCAAATAAATACTCATTCTTGTCTCCGCATAAGATGTCGATGTTCAAACTCGATCCAGACAATGTAAAACACTACATTGTAGATATGTTTTTAAGAAATAAAGAAAGTGATAAATTGTTCTTGGCACCATATAATTCAGGGTACGTAATTTTATCTTTTTTAATTGATGAGAATTTAATTTATTAGTTGTCTATAAACAAAATTGCTTAACCAATTTTTTGTTGTTGTAGGGCACATTGGGTGCTATTTGCAATCAATGCGGTCTCTGAAGTGATATACTATTTGGATCCCGTGCACGGCGATTACACCAATCACCCCGGAATAAAGAATATGCTCGACACGTAAGTAATATTCATTTATTTCTTACATATATATATTTATATATATATATATATAAATATATATATGTAAGAAATAAATGAATATTACTTACGTGTCGAGCATATTCTTTATTCCGGGGTGATTGGTGTAATCGCCGTGCACGGGATCCAAATAGTATATCACTTCAGAGACCGCATTGATTGCAAATAGCACCCAATGTGCCCTACAACAACAAAAAATTGGTTAAGCAATTTTGTTTATAGACAACTAATAAATTAAATTCTCATCAATTAAAAAAGATAAAATTACGTACCCTGAATTATATGGTGCCAAGAACAATTTATCACTTTCTTTATTTCTTAAAAACATATCTACAATGTAGTGTTTTACATTGTCTGGATCGAGTTTGAACATCGACATCTTATGCGGAGACAAGAATGAGTATTTATTTGACAGTTTCCTCGTGCACACGACCTTCTCGTACAAAAACCTTCAATGAAAATTTTAAACTAGATTAATTACCAATACATTTAATTAATTACAAATAAATGCAATTAAAAGTATTTTTTACCTTATGTACAAGCTGATTACAGTAACACTCAGCTCCTTATGTTCGAGAAGATCGTACATTTGCTCCTTTTCGAGGTACTCAATATACTCATAATTATGGTTGGGCATATTACAGCGCTTGTTTGAGAAAGCGCTGTAATATGCACACCCATAACTCATATAATGGGGTGCATATTACAGCGCTTTTTGTGAAGAAGCGCTGTAAAATGTGCATAACAAGCGCGCGTTGTATTTACATGTTTTATAGCGCTTCTTTAAAAGCGCTGTTGTATCATTTACAGCGCTCGTTTCTACAGCGCTTATTTTTTTGAAAAAGCGCTGTAAATGGCTTAAAAAAAGCGCTGTAAAATGTGTTTTTTCGCGTAGTAATAGTTTCTTAAAAATGAGGTTAGATCTATGGAGGAACTTAATCTCATGCATTCATAGTTCATACAAAAACAACATTAATATTGTTATTTGATCCAAAGTAGACTTGGATTATTGACTTGGTAATAATCAACAATTATTTTGTTGGTGGCCAAGGTGACATCAACTTCTTGTCTGAGGGGTACATGGACACTCCAACAAGTCAATTTAGATATAAGATTGAGAGGTATTTAGGGTTCGAAATCGATGTGCTTTTTTTTTCACTAGATGTTCTTTTTATATGACATTCTTTAGAATATCTATAAAGATTCGGTTAGACTTGTCAGAGAAAGAGGAGAATCACTATTTTATACTAGATGCGTATCTTTGTGGGTAAAGTGATTGTTGCAATCAGGTGACTGTGATCATAACATGATTACCATCATGTAGCTAGAAATGAAGGTGCAAGTGAGTTATAGTGGTCCTTCAGTTCAAATTCCATTTGTTAAGTGTGAAATGTCTTAATTCGAAAATCTACTGCATCCTATGACATGAGTCGGGTTCGAAATTGGCCCAAGTAAACCCATTGAATTTGAGATACATTATTCATATTGAGGTTGAGACTATGTCGTCATTTGAATCTAAGTAAACCGATTCCTACCATATAGGGGGTTTGTAGTACTCATGCCTTAGTGGTGCCCTAATGACCCTTGTCTTCTTAAGTGGCATACATTTCTTAAATAAAGTCCCACCAATTTTACCAACCAATGAGCATGTGGAATGTGGTTGACTGACCTATCCCACTTGGTATAAAATAGCTACTTTTTCTTTTTGTCAAAGCAAAAAGCCAAAAATGAAGAGGCCAATTATTTGCCACTTCCTATAAAAAATTATTCGCCGCACTTCTGTAAAAAAGGTTATTTGCCACATCACTTATGTTTATCAATGTTCTTTCATACTTGTTATAAAAAAAAAAGTTATTTCATACTTATTTTTATCTCATCATACTTCTCATATATCTTGTTTATCGATTATAAAACGACTATTAATATTATTATTATTAATAAAAAAAATCATCTTTTCTAATTTTTTAAAATTAATTAATTATTGTACAAATCTAAACAAAACTTTTTTTTTTATCATTTCATTCAATATTTTTCTTTACAATGAAAACTCCTTAAAACATAGTGTTTACTTTTGTTATGAACTATTATTGTATGATCTTGCCCTCCTAATAATCTCTTTCTCTAGCTCTTCTAACCCTCCTACCTCTTCAAGTTCCTGCACACCATATTTTTTAATCACCCATCAGTCATTAACTTATTATAGCACAAAATATACAAATTTTAAATTAAAAAAAAATTTGAGCTAATAAATTAAATATCAAATAAATTTGAAACTTATTAGACTAATTTAAAAAATGGAAAGAAACATATCAATTGATTTTTGTTTTAAACATAAAAAAGAAAGAAATAAGGACAGTATATAGAAAGATAGAAGAATACAGCTCTTACCTTTGGTCCCAAAAACAGCCCATATGGTACCCCATGAAATTTGTCCGAATGGTGAAGCTGAAATTAAAGACAACAAAATCTTGGATTTTAGACCTTATACCCCAAACAGAAACAAATACCCTTTTTAAACTTCTAATAATTTTTTACCAAACATAAAATACTAATAATAATAATAATAATAATAATAATAATAATAATAATAATAATAATAATAATAATGTGATGATTAGGATAATTACTTTGTGGGCTGCAGCTACCCTTCTAAAATAGGGCACATTGGCACTACCTCTTCAAGTTCCTGCACACCATATTTTTTAATCACCCATCAGTCATTAACTTATTATAGCACAAAATATACAAATTTTAAATTAAAAAAAAATTTGAGCTAATAAATTAAATATCAAATAAATTTGAAACTTATTAGACTAATTTAAAAAATGGAAAGAAACATATCAATTGATTTTTGTTTTAAACATAAAAAAGAAAGAAATAAGGACAGTATATAGAAAGATAGAAGAATACAGCTCTTACCTTTGGTCCCAAAAACAGCCCATATGGTACCCCATGAAATTTGTCCGAATGGTGAAGCTGAAATTAAAGACAACAAAATCTTGGATTTTAGACCTTATACCCCAAACAGAAACAAATACCCTTTTTAAACTTCTAATAATTTTTTACCAAACATAAAATACTAATAATAATAATAATAATAATAATAATAATAATAATAATAATAATAATAATAATAATAATTATAATAATAATAAATAATAATAATAATAATAATAATAATAATAATAATAATGTGATGATTAGGATAATTACTTTGTGGGCTGCAGCTACCCTTCTAAAATAGGGCACATTGGCAATAGGTCCCACTGAGAATCTCTTATGAACCAAACCGTCATGTACAAACATGTAAGCCATCCCAAACACAGTAATCCCAAGACCCTGCTCATAGATAAGATATGGTTGTCTTAGTAAAAATGTTCTTCATTTTTCACCATTTCCATTTGATCATTAATGTAGTTTTGTGTGTATGTTTGACTATACTTTTAAAATGTGACATAAATTAAATATTTATTTATTTTTTTCTATTCATTAGTATATCAATTGACTCTAAATGCTACATTATTATTTTAATTGAGTTTAGATTTCTAATATTAGAATATTTCTACGTCTATGATATAATCTCCTCGTATTGAATTTTATTAGAATATGATTTGAGTTTAACTCAATCCTACAAAATCAACTTGTAAGGTGATAACTACTTTCATGTATAAAAACATGTTTAGACCTTATTTTATTAAATACGAAACTCTTAAAACAAATTTCAACATAAAATAAGCTAAATTCTTACTCTAATAGATATGATCAAAAATAATAATTTATTAAAAAAAATTATCATTTAATCTTATAAACCATTACACTTAATTATCATTTAAGAAGTATACATAAATAAAGAACACTCTCTCTAAACTCAATAATTCTAAATTAAAATACCTAGTATAGTTAAGCTTGTTTAATTCAATGTAAAAAATACATCCAATAGTTGATTATAACGATTATCTCCTCACAACACTGGTTGACTTTAATATTACTTAAAAAAAATTAAACACTCAAATATTCCATAGTTTTGAAGGGTAAACTACCCAATATTTAATCATTTTATATCATATATTTTTTTATATATATTTAATTATTTTAAATTTAATTTAAATTTTGAATTAACTTTTTTTCAAAATACCGAAACCAACAAAATATCAAGATACCAAAGAATTAAAAAAAAAGATAACATTGTTAACCTTTCGTGCAAGAATTCTCAATCAAAATCAAAAACGATGATTAAAAGATCAACACTTACCGCACCGAAACAAAGACCAGGGATGAGTCCCTTGTGGAAGAAACCAAAGTTAAGGAGAGCGATGGCAGGAACAGCATTTATTATTGCAAAAACATCATTTAACTCGAATGGTCCTTCTCTTGCTCTATGATGGGACTGCAAATTCAAGTAAATTAAATTTCCATGATTTGTTTTTTTGTCTTTGCAAATATCAAATACTTCATTCTCATTGGTCGTTCAAATATTGTAAGAGCCAAATCAATATCAAACAAATTTCATTTGGACGCAAAAATAATGATGTAAAAGTATTTTAAATGGTGTAATATATAATTTAATAATATAAAAATATTTGAATCGATTAATTATTTACATGTCATTAATTAAATTATAAAAATAAATAATTTTTAAAGTTAAAAATAAAGTATTTAAGAGATTTTCTTGTAAAATCTTAAGTGTTGGTCATTTTACGTGATCATATTATATGACACATTATTTAAATCATGTCAAATCACCATTTTTTTAATTTAAAAATGTTAAGGTCGTTCTAAAACAGAGAAATTGCAAAATATATTAATCAATTTTATAAACGAGTGAAAATAGAAGGTTAAAACTGTAATTAAATCTATAAAAATAAAATTAAACATCAACGAAGTTTGAAATTTTAAATTTTTTTCTTACCCAAAAACAAGTTTGAATTATGATGCATGTTTTGTTAATTTTTTGCACTTAAAACTTGAAGGGGGAAAATAATTGGTGGAAACATACCTCATGCATGTGCCACAAGGATGCATGCCAAAGAGCCTTGTGAGCCCATCTAGCCCAAAACTCCATACCCACCTAAAATAAACATACCCAATTGAATTTATCATCCAAAATTGATATTGAACACACCCAATTCTTAATTCAAAAGCCTTGTATAAAAGAAAGATCAAAGTGTTAAATTAATAATCAAAGTTTTAAATTGTGGGAGCTATCTTAGTCATGTTGTAATTTTTTATATTCCAAAGAATTATAGTCAAATGAGGTAAATACAACTTCAATTATGGTCTCGATGCAATTTCGACACTATAAAAAATCGTTATGCTGATAATTGATAATACCAAAATCTATTGGGTCGAGAATTAAAAAAATGGTAAAATACTAGTTTATTACCAAAAACTTGGAAAGAGGAATGAAAAAAATATAAAAATGTAGATGCATTTCAAGTGTTTCTAGTGTGATTTTTAACTTAAAATATCTACAAGTACTGATAATATTTTTGAATTCTTAATTTTTTTAGATTTATTTTAATCACAAAAGTATATTTTAAATTAAGAGTTAATAAAATTTAGATACATTTCCTATTTCCTAAAGAAGTGTCTTTTAAATGTCATTTAGTCCTTTAAAATTGAAAGTGTTGTTTAATTAGTTACCACCAGTGAAAACTACACTATAAGAAAATACGATTAACAATTAAATTAAATAACTACTCCTCTAGTAACTTTTATAAGAAAAAAAAATCAAAAAACATCAAAATCAATAAAGTTATTAACTATAGTAACTAAAGTTGTGAAACATAAAATATATTTATTAATATTAAAAATACAAAATTTATATGAAGGTAAAAAAAATGTAAGCAATAAATACTCCGAATCAAGAAAATCTAAAAAGACAATTCTTATAGCAAGGACCACAATATTAAGTAATAATAATTAACAAAAAAAGTAATTGGACTTACTGCAGCACCAACAGATAGAGCAAATGTACCAAACATTTCGGACCAAAGAATTTCTCCACCACCCTATAAACAAACCAAACCCAATTTCAGATTCAGATTCAAATTTTTATAACAAACAACAACAATGTGCATAAATAAATAAATAAAAATTATTGCAAAAAATATAAAAAATAACAAAAAAACAAACAAATTTAAGGAACTAGAACACCAGTTTACCTCCATTTGCCATGAAAATCTATAATAAACAGACAACACAGCCATAGATGTGATACCTAAGCTAGACATAACAGCTGCAATAAGGTAAGTCAACCTTTCTGATTTTTTCCTTTTCAATTTCTCTTCCATTTTTGGTGACACAACTTGAGAATAATTATTATCATTTTCTCCTTGAAGGGGTGATTTTTCTTCTTCAATTTCAATTTGGGTATTCTGTTTTGGATCGTTCATTAAAACACAAAGGGTGAAGCTTTTCAATTTTTGGGTTTTTGGGGTTGTTCTTTGAGGGAAACATCTTAATGGGTTGAAGAGAATTGGTTTGTTGAGATGAGGAAATAATATGGGTTTGTAGTGACGGTTTAAGGGTTTCAAGGTTATAGTGGCGGTTAGTCCTGCCGCCATAGATAACTAAGTTTGATTTTTTGGGTTGAAAAATTGGTGATTTGTGTATTTGTTGTTGTGGAAGAGTTTTTAGAGAGAGAAAGAGAGATTGGTGTGTGTAATTGTGAAGAGGGAAGCTGTTGGAGTGACGGTTTAAAAAGGTGGAAGAATAGAGACCACAACATTTTGATGAAGGTGTTTTTTGTGAATGTGGGGTCCATTTATAAAATATACCTCGTGGAACATTGCAATCCTGTTTATTTATGGCGGCATGTTTGCCTTAAACAACTATTTTATGTTTCACTTTTCTATACTATACGACATCTCATTTCCTAAGAGATTTTTATATTAATATTTTCTTCATATTTATTCGATATGAAAATAATCAATCATATTTAAATTTCAACATAAATCATAACTATTGTGGAGGAAAGATTTATTCTAGTTATCCCTTTATATAATTTTGTGAGTTTGTAAACAAAAGAGTGTAAACATAATGAGACGGTTTGAGTTTCTTTAATTATAATTTAGAAGTCTTGAGTTTGAATTCAGTTTTGAGAATGCAAGACCATTAAACTCTTGAGAGAGAGTTTTATCCCTCATTGTTATCTACGAAATAATCTACAACGAATTCTAGAAAGAAAGTTAAGTAGAGTTTGATACTTTTGAAAAATCGATTTAAAAACATTTGGATCACACAATAGAAAATAAAAGTTTTCATTGCGATGAAATCAAGTATTAAGCAGATTGAATATTCCTATTGAATTATATGGTAATAGAATCAAACAACAAAAATCATATGGAAACTTATAAAAAAAATGATTGAATTTGTTTTAAAAAAGATTGATACTTCAACCAAATTCACAAAAATATCAAAACAAAGACCCTATGAACCACAATTAATAGAAATACTTTAGATATCGTTTTTTTTTTTTTTTAATTTGAATCAACGTCTAAGGTGTTGAATTCAATGTTAAAAAATAGAAATCCATCCAACACACAAAATTAAGACAAAATTGTAATAACAATCATTCTATCAATTTGTACTAAAATAGAAAATGTTACCAAAATCCAAATAAAATGAAAATGAAAGAAAAATGTAAAAATACAAAAATTAAAGAGTAAATAAAAGAGAGAATCAGAAGACGATTTATACATATTCCTCTACTTCGTCCTCGCTCGTTGAGTACGTCTTGTCTCCATTCAATCAAATGAGAGTTTTTTTTTCTTTATTATTGATTATGAGCGTTTACAAGATCCTATGGTGGATGTTGCGAAAACCATGCACACAAGCCCTTCTTTCTAAACGCTCTTTGACACAATCCTCCAAATTTTGAACACACAACTATCTTGAAGATGAAGATTACACTCACTCCTTGTAAGATAGACTAGAGAACCCCCATCTAGAAATTACTTAAAGATCACCTCAGTCCTTTGACATGCAACCCACCAATCCCATCGATGATTCGTATCTAGAATAAACACCCCAGAAATCACTTTACCCTCGCTTCAAAACTCGATTGCACACCCGACTTGATCAAGAAATAGTTTTCAATCTATGATATGATCTTGAATGTTTGAGTATGAGGAATGAGTGAAAGTATTATTGTGTTTAGAAATTATTAGAAAATCTTTTATATGATGTATGATAAAGCTAGACCAATGAAAAACGTTTTCTATGAGAAATAATCAATTTGTAACTCTCATAAGTACCTTAAAACTGTCAAATTTCAAGACTGCATACTTGATAAGTCAATTCATACTTGTTGTGAGTTGACTAACACATGTTTGAAAAACCAATTCTAAAGTTTAAAGTTGTGTGAGTCGATTTATGCATGGGTAAGTTGACTCACAAAACTTCATGCATTGTTGGTTAGTCGATTCACAATACACGTGAGTCAATTTACAGCCACGGGACTTCAAAAACTAAGTTCATAAGTTGATTCTTTAGTTAGTAAGTCGATTTATAAAGTTAAAAAACACTTAGAAAATTTTTTAAATGAGTTTCGAATGATGCTAGTGCAATATGATCATGCCACAAAGTTAATGAATGCTAAGACAACATACAACAAAGCTTATGCATGATAAAAACTCATTTTTCATGAAATCTTTTTTGATCATGTAGTTTATGCAAGAGCTAGACAATCAGAATCAACATAGTACACACAAAATTCATCTAGACTAAGCAAGTTGACATCACTCAAAATATTAAATCTAAATACTAACTTAGGAGACACCTTACCATTACACCTAGTGTTCTCCTAATTGGATCAAGAAATTAGCCTATGCAATTGCATGTGAAAAATGTCCTATGTACACCCAAAAATAATGTGGATGTTAGTAAATCTCTCTTTCATTTAAGGTCAATGTATTTTTTATACATATAAGGTGCTATAGTTGATGATGGAGAGATGTTAAAGCTTATACGAATATATGCATTTTTTTTCCTTAATCATCCGATTTTTTAAATAAATAAAAATCTAGTCATTTGAAGTTTAGTTAGGAGATAAATATAATTTGATCAGTGATTGTTTGAATCTGAGTTTAAACTCAATATATTCGATTAAAAGGACACAATGTTCTAAAACCGACTCGGTGATCAACCTAATGAGTGTATTGGATTACTTGGTTACTAACCACTAGATCGCATGACTGAACTGAATGACTCGATGGTATTAAACAGTCTATATAAATTTTAGTGTTATATTAAACTAGATTGAACTAGATAATTTAGCCGTATCCATGTAAACTGCCATACATTTAATTCAAAACACATAACTATTAGAAAAAATTAATAATACATATTTATTAACACATAATTAATGTTATCTCTATAAATAAAGGAGATATAATGTATTTCGTGTACCGAATTATGAGTTCTTACTAGATATATACACTCAAAGCACGGTGAATATCATCATTCAATTAGTGGTTTAATGAGAAAGTTGTGTTATTTTTAAATTCATTGATCACTGACCTACATTTAGTTTGAATTTGCATAAGTGGATTTAAAGGACTGCAATAAATAATAATGAAATATTATTCAATAACTGCTTTTACTATTAATACACTATCTTTAAACTTATAATGTATACGTAATAAGACTTAAAAAACATGTATGAGGCTAAATAACATTTAGAAGATTCATCTAGTAAAATTTAATAGTTTTTGGATGAGAATAAGAGACCTAGCCTCTTGTCATAAGAAAAATTTCATTTTGTTATTCTTAGTTCTTCTTCATCTATCTATTAAAAGGGAGTGATTTACAGTTACATTTTGGTTTGAAATCACCCCTCTAACTCGTTTTTATTTTTCTCTTTTAAATTAAACAAGTGTTGTTCACATATTTTAGATTTTTCCGTTTTGGTATGGTGTTTGATTTCTCATCTTGATGTGGTGTTTGGTTGGTTTATATTAAAAAACTTACTTCCATCAAGTACACATTCAAATTCAATCAATGACTTTAGCATCGTCAAAGACACAGCTCCTGAGACACGTATATTCTAGATACTTCGATTATGTCATATTTGTAGGTTTTATCACTATTGTTGGTATTTTATCGTTTTATGATATTAACCTAGATGATGTGAGTTGTTCGCAGATTCGTGCTTTTCAATTTTAGTGATTTTGAATTGTATTATTTTCGATCAATGTAATTTCTACCAATTTGAATGAATGAATATCGATTTTTTAGTAAAAATATAATTTTAATGAGTAAATGATGTAATTTGCTTACATATTATAAAATATTTTTAAAATCTTAATCAAAAGAGGGACTTATAGGAGTTGAATAACTCAACTAGTTTGAGTTAAACGTTAAAAGTATTGAATGAGTGAAAAGATTAAATTCAAACCTTGGTAAGCGAGAAATTTACTAACTTAACTAACATACTAACATTTGTCTATTAAAAATAAAAGAGTGGTTTGGATTAGTTGCATTCAACAACTTATGAATTTTTGAATGCACTGCAGTCAGTAGTACACTGCAGTTAGAAGTTACTGACTCCAATACACTCAAGTATAACTAAACTGTCTAATCAAGATCGAACAATTTAAATTTAAAATATTTAAAGTTTAAATTTTAAAAAGGAAAAACTATATGTCGTCTTAAATTATTATTGCATATAGACAATATCTTTCATTCTTCAATAATAATAATAATTAATAATTGTTGCAATAGTAGTGAGTGGAGCAGTGCATCTAGTCAGATTCCTAAGTTGAAGCGTTCATCAACCTTACTATCTTTCTTGAGTCAATTAAAAATCTCATGTATTCATTAAAAAAATTCGTGTATGACATTTTTTTTTATATTTTCAATTCTATCTGCTATTTATTAAAAAAAGATGTTTGATCCAAATTGGACCTAAGACGATGGTTGGCTTCGTAGATTGAAGGAAAGTCTGAATTTCAACAAAGAGATGATATTTACAAATACTCCAACGCTCAAATAAGTAATGATTCGAGAAGTAAGAAGTATAAGGTGAGAAAAAAAATATGTACCTTCTCACATGCTGAAGGCACTGTTTATATAGGCTCGAGTCCCAATATTGGAGGTGGTGATATGTGCATTGAATGAGAATCAATGCAGGCGAATTCAACAAATTGTCGTCTTGGAGTTGATGCTACTACGTCTAAATATTGCGGTTAGGGACCCTAGTTGGCTACCTTCCGATTATGAAGCTAGGCCAGGTCAGTTTGAGGAAACGAATTATGTTTGAATCAGTTTGAAATTATGTTTGATGCAGTTTTTTTAATAAATATAACGAATGTGAGTAATTTTTTTAAAATTAGAGAAGTGTTATTGTGATTTGAAGATAACACATAGAAGATAAATGTAGTCTCCTTTAAAAAAATGCACCAGCTATATATAAGGAATGAGGAGGAAAGGAAGTTAGAAAGGTGACCTTTTTCATATTTTCACGCTTTCTTTTCGAGTGTAGGTGGTACGTAAAATTTAGGCAAAATAATATTTGAAGTGTTTTATTTTATCTAGCTGTACGATTTTTTATTGTTTATATAGTTCTTTTATTTTTATAATAAAACATGCACAAATTAATTATTTTTTCTATTTTAGATTAATGGTAATGTTGAATGCACTAATAATTGATAAAAATAATTTAGTAAAAGTATTAAAGGAGAACTAGCAATATATAGTCTTTAACACATATTTTTAACACAGTTTCTTTAATTAGTTAAAATTCATGTATATCTTACTAAATCACGTAGGTTTTATATGAATTTAGTGAGATATATGTGAACTATAATCAATTAAAGATAATAGATTGAAAAGTGTATTGCTAACATTATTCAAAGTATTATTGTCTCTATTTTATTTATATATTTTTTAAACTATGTAAAATGATCAATTAGATCATTCTTTATTGTGGAATAGAGAGAGAAACTAATTAATGTTACATTTAAAATTAAGAGGAAAAAATAGAGAAATTTTTAAACTTTTTTGAGAGAGTATTTTTGTAGAGAATGATAAATAAATACTTGTAATAATATGTTTTTAATATTGAGAGTATATTATAACAATATAGATTAAATTTAAAGAATTTTACTAAGCCCTCCAAAATACTTCAAAATCTTCCTCCAATGCAATTTTTGAATTCTCTAAATTAGAATAATGTCATATTATAAAATTAAAATAAACTCTCAAAATCCTCTGCTTTCAAAGCTCTCTACTTTATCATTCTTTTGTATAACAGAACATACCATAAGGAGAATTCTTCCTAGCATGCGCAATTTTTTTTTCTCCGTGGTTAAATATTAAAGAATGTGAGAGTTCATTTAATTAGCCCCAACATGAAGTTAATTTTTTTATTTACATTGAATTAAAATGAGTTTAGTCACAATGCACTATCGGTGTACAAAAATCGACATTATCAGCAAATCATAATTATTCATTGAGATAATTTTAGAAGTAGTTTTAATAAAAAGTTAAATATATCTAATAATCGGACAATTGTAATCGACTGATAATGTAAAAACCGTATACACCGACGATGTATATAAAATAAATTCAATTAAAATTAAACATGATACATAAAGATTTCTGAATTGTTTTTAAACCTCTTATTTCAAAAAAAAAAATTACCAAACTATTCCCTTTTGAAAACTATATACCAAAATACCTCTTCTTTTTTTCTTCTTAGTTACAAGTCGCTTTTGCAAATGGCGACTTCTTTAAGGAAACTCGAGTTTGCAAATGCGACTTCTTTAAGGGAATTTTTTTTACATTCAATTTTTTTTAATCAACAATATATATATATATATATATATATATATATATATTGTTAATTAATACAATTCATTAAAATTCATTCATAAAAAACATCACAAACTTTACAAAATCTTACGCTCGTCAAAATCATTTAGTGCATATGTCTGACGTATACAAAGTTGTTAATGTATTCAACATCTACAAATAAGAGTTTTCACTTATATCCAATCAAATATATTGGCCCACATATCAAGATGAAACATTGTATTACAATCCTGAAATGCATAGAATTAAAAAAGAACGTCCAAATAGTACCCGTATTAAAACTGAAATGAACGTTATAGACAATTCTAGTCAATCTACATAGTTTTTGTAAAATAGTGTTGTGTTTTTTATGAATGAATTATATTAATAATATATATATATATATATATATATATATATATATTTGTTAATTTTAAAAAAATTGAATGTATAAAAAATTCTCTTAAAGAAATCGCATTTACAAATTCGGACTTCTTTAAAGATGTCACCATTTGCAAAAGTAACTTGTAACTAAAAAAAACAGTATTTTAGTATATAATTTTTAAAAGAAGGGTTATTAAAAAAAATCCACATATATTTCATCTACTTGTGTGTCCACTTAATTGAATCTCCTTAAGATGGAACCTTCCACTTGCATTGTATAGTCACGGACAAACCTTTCATGAAGCTCCAAAAGTGTAAAAAGAAAACGATTGGGTATTAATGTTTGTCCTTTCCAATTTTTTTTTTTTTATAAATTTTTTATGGTCATTCATTGAAGAAATTGAATAGAGGGAATTAGCAGTACTAGGATTTTAGGATTGTGAATCAAAGGATTGAAAATTGAGATGCGGCTGCACTACGTCCATAACTTACTTACTTGCATTAATTGTGTGATGGTTTCAAAATAGTACTAGGACTGACCTTGAGGTCATTTTATTAAACCAATTGCTGAATTGTCCTTATATATCCCCATTCTTGAAATCAATGACCCCACTCACCTTGTATACACTTTTATTTTTAACATCAAGCTAATTTCTCCAATTTTATGAGTATAAAATGATATAGTTTATGTAGTCTCTAAATTTTTATTTAGTGATAATTATATTATTATTTTATCACTTACAAAATAATGTATTTTTTTTAATAAATATTTATGATATACAATTTTGTCACCACTAATCAAAATTTATGGATATGTCGCTCTCGTTAGACCCAAGCTCTACTGATAGCTTCTAAGCAATTTACTAGATATATTTATTATTTTTTAAAACACAATTTTTAACTTATTTTGAAGGCTAAATATCACATGAGAACCAAATATGAGACTTGACCCATCGCACCTTGTTTGATTAAATTAAAAGTACCAAGAAAGAACTTTGTAACTAATAAATACAAATTTTTTTGTACTCCCTTGTGTTTTTTTATACACACATTTTACTTTTTTTATATATATAAAGCAATGTATTTTCTCCGTTCTTTACTACGTATTACTTTAGAATTTCTTTTTTATAGATATTAAGATAAATGATTAAGTTTATTAATTTTGATATAATTATTTATCTTTATCCAATAATATTTTTAATTATTTATTATCATATTTTACCTATTTTCCTCTTCGTAATAAATAATAAATAATATTATTAATAAAATAATAATTAATGTTATATTGAATTTTGAATTCAACAAATAAATAGGAACAAAAAATTTATACAAATACAACATGTAGAAAGGAACAAAGAGGTTCATGAATTAAATGTTTCTATTTTGTTTGTAATCTTTTTAAAATGTTTTTTTATATTAGTATGTCTGACTTTAACTTTTCCTATTACATGTTAGTCCTTAAATTGAGAGACGTGGCAATGTAACTTAAACTGAAGGAACAAGTTAGTAAAATATATGAAAAATATATTTTAGTCCATAATTATCAAACTTTAATAGTAAAATCCTAAGTATTTTGGTTGAACAAACCACACCGATAGAGACATAAACCCTTTTAAATTAGAATAGCAGAATCAATATAAAAGGCTACTTTATAATTTACACGAAATAAAAGGTTTATTAGGATTCTTGTATGTATTTAAACAATACCAAGTTGGTTTTATACCACATTTGCAATTAGGGGAAACAATATTTCTTATAATATTAGCACTTCAAGGAGTTACACTCTAACTGATGTCATGTCTGGAATCTCATGGAGGAAGAAGAAAACAAAAAATAAGAAAGCTAAAGAAGATGAAATTTTTAAATTTATGATTTTAAAAATTAGCTGAGAATTGAATTGTATTCAAATATTATCGTTATGGAATTTAAATATACTTAAAGTTTCCCTTAAATACATGTGGTCAACCACATAATAGGTGGAGGACCACATCTGAAAAAAAAAAATTGAATTATTTTTTTCAAAGTACTAATGTAGATTTTTTGTTTATGAGAGATTAAAACGAAATTTCACTATAAAAATAATTAAAGTATTTTTTATAAGATAACCTTATGTTTTTCAATAACATTTTAAATTCTACTTTATTTAGGAGTATTTAAATTCCATAATTTTCTCAAATAATCTTTAATTAGACTTCACTTACCATTTTTGTAGAACTTCAAAAAAATTCATTTACCTCTATAACTCAAATTTAGAGATTTAAGGAAAATTCTTTTTTCTTCATTCATTACTATTTTTTTATAGAATTCACTTGTTCTTTTTAAATTGTCGTTTTTTCAAAATATTTAATAACAAAAGCATTGTTGTTAACTTCAAAATATTTATATGTGATTTTCCTCTTTTTGGAGATATTTTCAAAGATAAGGTTTTGCTATGGGTTGTTTTTCTTTTCATATAGGTAATGCCACTTCTCTACGCGTCAAATGAATGAGTGCTATTATTGCTGTTGAAATAGCTTTTAAAAAAGGCTGACACAAACTTTGACTAAAATGGAACTCTAATTTTGTTGTGCTTGCTTTCACACTGATTGACATTGTGCTTTGGCATCTTAGAAACAGATGAGAAACTACATTGCTCATACAAAAACACAAAGAGAATAACTTTTATCTATTCTCTTATATTTTTTTGTGAAGCAAATTCTTGTGTGAATTAATTAGCGAAACATGAATGGACTTCTATTATGATTTAAATTTTATTCCAAAATAAATGATTTTTTCAATTTATAATTTAATATTAATTAATATTTTGAATTATACTATCTAATACAATTAATTCACTGTCCTCTATTTTACATTAATGATAATAATCAATACACTAATTTATATATAATATATCTACATATATATTATATTATATATAGTCTAAGAAAATTTGATACTCTATAAATTACTGAATTATCTATTGCCTATATTTGTGACACCTCATTAGTTGTGTACTCTTTTGGTCTCTAACCAATACAATTCAATCCCAACTATCGTTAGGAACTTATTGACTTACTTACTCATATCGATTTATTGTTTTTTACCATTGTAATAATGAAGCATTGGTTTTTGAAAAAATTGATAGACAAGACTTCATGGGGACACAATTTTCCTCCCATTACTATACAACACTCAATTTATTTCCTTTTCATCCTTATTTCAATAAATAAATAAAAAATCAATCTCACAACTCCATTTTTCTTTTCCTTTCTTATTCTTATGAAAATTGTTTTATGAATTTTATTTTGTTAGATTTTTTTTCCAAAAGATTGTTTCTTCCATTTACTCCAATATATTTCTCTTTTATTTTGTTTCTATGTTTATCTTTTTTTCATTTCCTACACTACATTTTCTTTTGTCATTTTCTTTTATCAAAATATTGATAACTTTTATTCTCTATTTTTCGAAATCTTTACCTTACCTTCTTTGAATACCTTTGTCCTGTTACTAGAAACAACATCAAGAAATATTTTTTCCCGCTATTATTGCTCAAATTTGGATGCTTCATCTTTACTTTTTTGCACTTTTTATTATATATATTTTTTAAATTTGCTTTTCCTTCATTTACTTTTTAGGAGTTATATTATTTATGTTGAATTGTATTATTAATCATTTGTTCTTGTTATTGCTTGTAGGAGGAGATTAGAAGCGCCAATATGTTCTTCAAGATGACAGCTTGATAGTTTATTGGCCACTGTTTCGTTAAATTTTTTGAAATTATTATATAAAACTTTGTAAGCTTATTATATGTTAGGTAGACAAATCTTTGGAATTAGAAAAATACTCTAAAGTACTTAAGCTTTACGTGATTTAGTTAATGTTGAACTGTAATTATTGACCTCGAGAATAATTATGGTTGATATAACTTTTTGTCTTATACCTATGTTTTTATGACCTTTATCTATGTCTTTTTGCGGTCACTATATGTCAAATTTCTTGTAGTGTCTATATAATATCTTGACTTAATTGTACTTTTGACTCTCTTATTTTAGTTGAATCACGAAAATAATCTTTTTATTTTATTTATTCTCAGTTTTGGTCCCCGAATAGAATTTTAGTCCAAAACTTCATGAAATGTCATTTTTTTTAATGATGTGTCAAAAAAAAAATGATGTGTAATTGCATTTTATTATTATTCCAAATTTGAAAAATACAATTTCTATTTTTAAAAATAGATTTCCTATTTTATTACAACATTTAATTACAAAAAAATAAAAAATAAAACCACAAAAAACACTTTCCTTCAGAATTCAAAACACAATTTTGAGAAACCTAATCCCTAATTTCATACAAGCAATCGTTTTCTTCTTCTCCGTTTGCTTCTTCTCTGTCGTCTTCTCCTTCGTCGTTCCTCTCTTGCTCTTCCTCGCCGTTCAATTTCAACTCACCAATCTGAAAACTCCACCATTTTTCACAACTCTGGTTAAACCACACTGTCCAACTCGACACTAACACAGCCATAGGTTCAATTGTGCTTTTCTTTCTCTTTGGTTTATACTGGACGAAACAATCTCCACTGATTTACCTTGTGGATTTCGCTTGCTACATATCGGAGAAAGAACGGAAAAATGGCGGAGTCGTTCGTGGAGATGTTGAAAGACAGTGGCAGATTTGGAGGAGGAGAAGAATAAGAAGATTGCTTGGATGAAATTAAGGATTAGGTTTCTGTTTGGATGAAATGAGGGATTAGGTTTCTCAAAATGGTTTTTTGAATTATGAAGGAAAGTTTTTTTTTTAATTAAATGTTGTAATAAAATATGAAATGTATTTTTAAAAATAGGAAATTTGTTTTTAAAAATAGAAATTGTATTTCTCAAATTTGGAATAATATTAAAATACAATTAATCCACATAAACTCTGCCACATCATCTTTTTTGTTGACACATCATTAAAAAAATGACATTTTATCAAGTTTTGGACCAAAATTCTATTTGGGGACCAAAACTAGGGACAAATAAAATTGGGACTATTTTCGTGATTCAACTAAAATAGGGGACACAAAGTGCAATTAAGCCTCCTGTCTTTAACTATTTATGACTTCATTCAATTTCCTTTCTCTCACTGCAATAAATTATGAATGCTTTAATGGACAAAATAATAAATAATATTAGATAAGCGTTAATAAAATTATTCTACAAAGTGATAGTTTTGTAAGGCTAAAGAGGTGCAAAAGCATCACACTAAAGAAAAGCATTCAAACTATGTTGGAATCCCAACCTTTAACCATCTTTGCAAGACCTCAAGAATTCATTAAAAGAAAAATAAAGAAAAGACCTTGGGGGACTAGACTAATACCGAAGGAAGCAATCGTTTGAACGATGAACATTTGCCTTATAAAAAAACTTACCATGAAAATTTAATAGAATAAAACCATACTTGGAATTCAAGGTTTCAGTTTTAGCAAAGGCACTCGTTCAACTTTATATTACTTAGTAGTTAGTGCTCTATTTTATAGTGAAGTTCATTGTAATCAATCCGCTTAGAAGCAAAACAGAACTCAGTTTCACTCATTTGTAACATAGCCTTGTATTGGCTATTATGCCTCAATGACTTGTAGGTTTTCAAGTTGGAAGTTGAGAAGACTTGACTTGTAGGGTCAAGACGTTGTAGTTCTTCAACGGTTTCTAAGGTTTCAGGCTAAAAGTTGAGGAGACTAACTTGTAGGGTCAGGTGTTGTAATAAAGTTTGAATTAGTGGATAAATCCTTATGTGTGAGGGGACTGGATGTAGCTGTGTGTTGATAGTGAACCGGTATAAATTTCGGTGTCATTCTTCCCTCTATCCTATTACTTTGTTTTATTGCCCCCTATGATCTATTTATCTATTCTTAGTATCCAGAATCAGTTTTTGAAAAGAAAGTTTTTACTAAGGCAAAACACAACTCAATCCTCCCCCTCTTCTCATGTTTTTGCACCTTCATTATCGTCACTATAGAAACTTATTTTCAAAAAGGTTGGCAAAAGTTATAGCTTGAATAAGACTTTTCTTTGGTGGTTGTTGCGATAAAAAATAATAATCACTACAAGAAAACACTCATTTTGTGACCAACTTTACAAATATTTTGTGGCCGAAAAAAATACTCACAAATTAGTGATCGAAAAAGCCCTCACAAATAGAAAAATTCAAATTTTTCTTTATTTGTGGCTGAAAAATCCCTCACAAAAGACTACAATTTTAGCTCACAACGTTGTCATTTTGTGAGGGCTTAAGCCGCCACAAAATCCAGCTGAAATTTGAGTCCTTTGTGAGGGCTTTTTCAGCCACAAAATCAACCATTTGTGAGGGTCGTCACAAAAGCAAGTCATTTGTGGCCGCCCAAGCCGCCACCAAATCATTGGTCTGTTGCACTTTGTGGCTGCAAAGACCGCCACAAATGCCTATTGTTCCGTTGCAATTTGTGGCCGCCCTGGCCGCCACAAATTCCTTATTTTCTGACCGTTAAAGCCGCCACACATGCCAATTGTACCGTTGGATTTTGTGGCTGCTTTGGTCACTACAAAGGATCAATAATTTTCTATAAATATCACTCCACTCCTCTTATTATTTTTCACTTCTACCTTCTCTCTAAACTTTCTTTCTAAATTTTCTCTCCACCTTCTCTCTACAAAAATTATTTCTCCAAGCTTTTTCTTTACTATCTTGAATTTTGGTAAGTTTATATTATATGTTTATTTTTTTAATTTTATTTTTGATTTGAAGTTATTTATTTAATGAATATTATTGAATTTTTATTTTGACATTGGTGATATAGTGTTTACTTCGAAGAGTTCTTAGCTCTGTGAAAGCTTCAAGTCAGACACTACTCGATATCAAGTTAGTATTTTATACATTTTAAATATAGATTAGTAAAATATGTGATATTATAAATATATTTATATTATTTTTAAAATATATAAAAAGCTCGTCATTCGAAATTTTATTATAGATCTATTTTAAAAAAATAGAAATTATGTTGTTTATATAATATACGATAAATAAAAATTTGAAACACATGTAAAACTTATTGATTTTAATATAACTATTTTTTTAAAAAACATTATTAAAATTAATGATATTAATATTTGTTGTTAGTTATTAAAAAGAGTTGTAGTTGAGTTCGTACAAAAAATTTATATGCTTTAACAGTCTCTATTTTTGTTTATATATAAGGAGTTATTTTATGAAAAATTTCATTAAATATCATTTAAAATTTTATTTTGGTTTATATAATTATAGTTTTGATAATAATTTATTATGTTGTTTGCAAATGCTCCCCTAATTGACATATAAAGTATGTCAAAATTTATATATAATGCTTTTGAAAAATAAAGCAATTAATATATAAAACATCGATATATATATATATATACACACACACACACATAATTTATATATTTATTTAATTTTTAGAATAAATATATATAAATAGGCACATATATAGATATAGACCGTAGTTGGATGTACGATAGGAATTTTCCTTGAATTAATGGTCTTAAACAACATTTTGCTAACAAAGTTGAAGACTTTCTCAATTTTCCGAGAGTGCAGAAAATTGTCGAAGATGAAGGGGGGATGAGATGTCCATGTTGTTTATTTCGATGTAGACGGTTTAAGAGTGAAGATGAAATAAGAGTGCATTTATATGCAGATGGATTTATTCCTAACTACTGGATTTGGACTAATCATGGGGAAGAGTCTCCGACGGCGCCTAATACTAGTACATGTGTGGAGAATAACATAGGTCCTTCAAGTAGTACTAACATGTTAGGTGTAGATTATTATAACTATCAACACTTTGAGATGATGAATGATATGATTTCGGATGTTGTTGGGGGTTAATTTGTCATTCAATGAAGATCAATATGACGATACCGATGGGCTTCCGAATGAAGAAGCTCAAAGATTTTATGGTCTTTTGAAATAGACAAATAAACCGTTGTTTGAAGGATCTCCAAACTCAAAGTTATCAATGTGTATTAGCCTGTTAGGTCTAAAGTCTCAATTTCATGCTCCTGATTTAGCTTTAGATTTGATGACTAAAATGATGCTAGACGCAACACCTGTTAGAGATGGTTTGCTGCAAAGTTATTACGATGTTAAACGGTTAGTGTCAAAGTTAGGATTAAGTGTCAAGAGGATTCATTAATGTGTTAAAGGTTGCATGTTGTATTATGACAATGAATTTGGTACAAATGATGCCAACTTAGTTGAATGTAAGTTTTGTCAACAACCAATGTATCACCAAAGGAATAACTCTAGGGTAAGTAGGGGAAAATCAATTTCATGGAAAGCAATGTTTTACCTACCTATTGTATCAAGATTGCAGAGAATGTTTGCATCAATACAAACTGCAAGAAAGATGACGTGGCATTATGAGAATAGAAGAAATTCAGGTGACTTGTGACATCCATCTGTTGGTCAGACATGGAAACACTTTGATCAAATGCATCCTAATTTTGCGTCAAACCCACGCAATGTAAAACTTAGTTGAATGCAAGTTTTGTCAACAACCAAGGTATCACCAAAGGAATAACTCTAGGGTAAGTAGGGGAAAATCAATTCCAAGGAAAGCAATGTTTTACCTACCTATTGTATCAAGATTGCAGAGATTGTTTGCATCAATACAAACTGCAGGAAATATGACGTGGCATTATGAGAATAGAAGAAATTCAAGCGAGTTGCGACATCCGTCTGATGGTCAGGCATGGAAACACTTTGATCAAATGCATCCTGATTTTGCGTCAGATCCACGCAATGTAAGACTTGGATTATCCTCAGATGGATTTACGCCTTACATACAAGCATCGTCTACTCCTTATTCTTATTGGCCGGTTATTGTTACTCCTTACAATCTTCCTCTTGCTATGTGTATGTCTAAACCTTATATGTTCTTAGCTGCTGTGATAACAGGTCCTTCTAATCCTACAACTGGTATTGATATTTTTTTACAACCTTTGATTGATGATTTGAAGAGGTTGTGGAGTGGTGTCTTGACATATGATATTGCTCGGAGACAAAATTTTATGATGAGAGCTGCTTTGATGTGGACCATTAATGATTTCCCCGTTTATGGGATGTTGTCAAGATGGGGCACCCATGGTAAATTAACTTGTCCTATTTGTATGGAAGATACAAAAGCATTTACTTTAAAATTTGGCGGGAAGACATCGTGGTTTGACTCGCACCATAGGTTATTACCTGCTGATCATGCATTTAGAAGGAGCAAAACTGCATTTATGAAGGGCTATGCAGAAAAGTCTAGAACCCCCGCTTAAATTGGCATCAGAACAAGTTTGGAATAAAGTAAAAGATATGTCAAAGGTACATGTTGTTAATGGTGTGGCTTGTAAATGGCACAATTGGACGAAAAAATGTATTTTTTGGGATCTACCGTATTGGAAAAATGATCTTTTGAGACATAATCTCGATGTTATGCATATCGAGAAAAATTTCTTTGACAACGTATTTAATAATGTGATGAATGTGAAAGGGAAAACAAAAGATAATGACAAAGCTAGAAAAGACATAAGTATATATTGCAGACGACCAACTTTGTTGTTGATGGAGCACAACGGCAAGACTCTAAAACCTCGTGCGAATTACACTTTATCTACTGATGAAGTCAAATCTGTTTATCGTTGGATCAAAGAGTTGAAGACGTCTGACGGTTATTGTTCTAATTTGGCAAGATGTGCTGATGTAGAAAATGGGAGGATGCATGGGATGAAAAGTCATGATTGTCATATATTTTTAGAGTGTTTACTTCCTATTGCCTTTAGTGCTTTATCGACACTTGTATTGAACCCACTTATTGAAGGGAGACAATATTTCAAGAATTTGTGTTGTTCAAAACTCATTGATAAAGATCTCATCAAGATGGAAAATGACATTCCGATGATTCTGTAAAAGTTGGAGAAAGTATTCCCTCATGAGTTTTTTGATTCCATAGAGCATCTCTTAGTGCATCTTGCAAGTGAAGCTAGGCTTGGTGGATCAGTTCAATATAGATGAATGTATCCATTTGAAATGTGATATATATATATACACACATGGAGCTTATTGTACATCTCATTTATATTATAGGTTCATGGGTTATTAAAAACGGTCAGTGAAAAATAAAGCTAGAGTTGAGGGTTCTATTTGTTCATCTTACCTACACCGTGAAACAACACACTTTTGTTCTCATTATTTCAACAATGAAACGTTGTCACCAGTGAACAGAAGAAATGATACTTATAGTGTTATACGTCATCCACATGCTTTATCAGTTTTTTTGTTTGTTTGGTCATCATGCTGGTAGGGATTTTCCGATTTCTGGCCAAGTGACAAAGCATTTAACGTGGCACATGTTCATGTTTTGATTAATTGCACTGAAGTTAAACCATACATTGAGTAAGTTTTAAATCCCTCTTCATTTTTTTGTTATATTTATATGATTAAATTGATATTCACCATATATATGGTCATCGATCAGGGCATTTTTAACTACAGGATAATCATCTATTGATATACATTCAAATTTCCCATTATGGTTTCAACAACAAGTACATCTCGAAGAACAAACTCATATCAGCATTCACTTGAGGCACTTATCTATGGGCCCGAGTAGAAGTTTCAAAGAATGACACACCTATTACGTCAATGAATACAAATTTCACACTAAAGAAACAATTAATAGTGGAGTTTGTATGAAAAGCGTGTCTGATATTGGTGTAATAGAAGATTTCTACGGCATAATTGAGCATATTTACGAAATTGACTATACATTCCTAGATTATGTGAAAAAAATGGTGTTGTTTTACTGTAAGTGGTTTGATCCATCTAGCAGAGGAACTAAGATCAATTTGATATCCAATACTGTAGGCATTTGTATGAGCAAAAAGTATCCACAGTTTGATCCATTTGCCTTGGCCCATAATGTAAGACAAGTGTATTATGTTCCTTATCCATCAACGGTCAGAAGCAAACAAGGTTGGTGTGCTGCAATCAAAACAAGACCAACGAGTGGAATCAAAGGAGTTGAAGCAGGTCAAAATGAAAAAGTTGCATATCAAATGGATGAAATGTCAAATTTGGATCATGTGATTGGAGATGGGACTATTAGTCAACTTTGTCATGAGTTAAACATTGGAGAAGAAGTTGATGAATAAGCGTGGTAAGAAAAAAGTTGTTAAACCACGTGTTGTTAATGACCCATCTCTCATGCCGATGCCGATGCCGATGCCGATGATTGGTACTAGTGGTTGAGCTATTCCTCAATATCCTGAGGTCCATATAGAGCCTTATACCATAGACAAAATAATGGAACCCGTATGTGTTGATTGCTACAACCGCATTGTCGTTATTCTATAAGGAGATGGGTATGTAAACTATTTTAAATTATGACTGTTAAATATTTCATTATTGTCAATTATTGCATTTTATATTATTTTATTAATTAACTTTTATATTTAATTTGCATGTAAACTTTGAAGATATCTTCTTTTTAAATCATCTGCAAAGGCAATTGCTGAAGTCATACAAGAGAAATATAAAAAATCATGGTTGTCTTGGGGTGAGATAAAAGAGGATAAGACACCTCAATTTAGTGAAGTTGATCAATTTTTACATTGTTTCGAAGTAAGTGATTAGATTAATTTATTTAATCACTAATTATACATTTGATTGCTTAATTTAATTATATTTTAATATTTTTTAAATTTAAACAAACAACAGACAAAATGTACTTGAAAAAGAGAGCATAATGCTGCAGTTTTGACTTCTTTTGACCATCGTTTCTCCAAGCGTTTGTCATCTATGTTGGCGTACGCGCGTAATAAGGGCGAGGAAAAACGGTCGAGTTGGATTGGTGAAAATGTTTGGAGTGCTTTGTGGAGGAAATGGAACACAAATGCTTACAAACAGAAAAGAGAAAAAACAAAGATTAATAGAGCATCTGAGAGAGGTACCAGTACTCACAAGGAAAGGTCCATGTCTTCTGGAGAAATTAAATATTATATGGTAATTACTATTTATAATATATATCTATTAATTTATATTCAATTAATCTTCACATTTTACCAATTAAACTTTACATTAATTTAATATTTTAAGAAAAACAACTTGGAAGGGAGGTCACTCAGGCAGAGATACATCGCTATCTTCATATTAATGTTGAAACAAAAGAGTATACTGATGGATTATCACAAATGATTCAGGTAAATATATATTTAATTAGTATTTAATTAGCCCTCTAACTATATATATACATTCTAATTATAATTAATTAGCCCACTAAATTATTATATATAATTAATTAACTATTTTAATTTTTTAATTTTTAATTTTTTAAATAGGAACAACTTCAACAAGTCATGAAAAAATGAGATGATCATCAAGTACTCTTCCTCTTGCTCAGTGAGCTGGTCCAGTGCAACAGAAGCAATATGAGACCGCAAGTTTTATGAACATTAGTGGTGGCAAGTAGAAAGGGCGTGTGTTGGGTTCCAGTAGTTTATCGTCAACATTTGTGAAAGGTCCAACATGCTATATTCAGACTGAGACATCTTCTTCTTATGCTAGTACGGATCGATCTCCTCGTCCGTCGGTAGATAATATCGAATAGTTAAAGGAACAATGGGCAAGTGAGCAAGAAGAAAAGACACGACAACTGATACAAGCAGCAATTGACAAGCTAAATGAGGAATGGAAACAAAAGTTTCAAGAGCAGCAGCAACAACAATTTCAGCAGCAACAACAGTTTCAACAGCAATAATTTTCATTTTCTCCTGTGTTTCATCAGCAGTTTCCGCCTCGGCCTCAGTACTTGCATCAACAACCACTATTCCAACAGCAACAAAATTACTCTCAATACTCCCGGCAGCAGCAACCGCCTCCAAATTTCCAACAGCAACACCAGGATCCTCCGAACTCTGCCTTCCAACAACAACAACGGCAAATGTTTCGGCAACAACAATATTTTAATAATTATCAGTATATTCTATCATCTTCACATCAACTTCCTCAACCTCAACCAGATCAAACTCCATACCGACCAACTATGCCAACAACTGGCTTGATCAAACTAGATTTAAATCAACCTCAACCAGTTATGGCTCCTCCTTCGACTAGTGTGGTGTAGTTGAAGATGTAATCCAATTTCAAACCATGATGTCTCCTCCAACACAAATTAATAATACTTTTGAGGGAATTCTGTCGTCGGGTAACATTCAAGCAAATAATGATGGAGGGAGTGGAGCGATTGATCAGAGGAATTATTACAATGATTGATGTACTTGAATAATTTCATAATTTTATTTTTGGTTTGTGTGAACACATTATATCTTGTCCTATTTAATTATGGTGTCTTTAAATTTTGGTTTGTAAGACATGATTTATTAATTTTGGAATGTTTTATTTGGTTTGGTAGTAATTACTTTAATTAATATTAATACTATATTCTTATATATAATAGTTATTTTAATTTTTAAATTTAATTTAAATATCATATTTTAAATTTTAATTAAAATGTAATATTATATTTTAAATTTAAATTTTTAATTTATATTGATATTAGTTTATTATATATAATTTATTTAATTTAAATTTAAATATTATATTTTAAATTTAATTTAAATTTTAATAAAATTATAATATTATATTTTAAATTTATATTGATATTAATTTATTATATATAATATCAATTTTTAATACTAATTTCGAATTTAATAAAATTATTTTTTTAATAAAGTGAAAATTTTGTGGCGACCTAAGCTCTCACACAATATTTATTATTTAATCCATTTCATCCTTCTTCTTCTTCTTCTTCTTCTTCTTCTTCTTCTTCTTCTTCTTCTTCTTCTTCTTCTTCTTCTTCTTCTTCTTCTTCTTCTTCTTCTTCTTCTTCTTCTTCTTCTTCTTCTTCTTCTTCTTCTTCTTCTTCTTCTTCTTCTTCTTCTTCTTCTTCTTCTTCTTCACGTTTAGAATTAGATGCATGGGCAACGTTACCTTGTTGCATCTTTAGAGCATGTTGCGTATCAAAGGCAACATCTTGGAGCAAGTTGCAGTCTTTAGAGCAAACGAAACTTGAGCTTCAAAGGCAGCTCGAATAAAAGCTTTAGAGTTGTTGTAGTAGGTTCTTTAGAGGCATGCTTCAGTCTTTAGAGGTAGATGCACATAAGCTTTAGAGGCACACTAGGCAGACACTTCAAAGAAAAATCTTCAGAGGCAAATGCATGCATACAACAACGCATGTAATAACTAGAGTCTGAATGTTGCTTTGACTTCACTGGACTCTGATGTGTTTGTTTCCTTTGACATCTTCATCTCCTCTGATGTCTTCGTTTCCTATGACATCTTCACTTTCTATGATATCATTTCTCTATTTTTTGGTTCTATTTACTGCACACTCAATGAAATCATTAGTGCAATAAATTATTCTCACAAAGTACCTTTGTTATCATCAAAATATGATGAAAGAATTGTTCCTAGAACCAACCTTGTTCCAACAGATAACACATAACTTCAACATAAAATGTGTTATGGATACCGATGAGTTGCAAAAAAACCAGATTGGTCTCACTATGATATATGTAAGTACTACCATATCCAACAAGACTAGGACAACCATTGACTACACCATCTATATTACACTTGATCATATTTGAAGGGGGAATGTATTAGTTAATCTTAATAAACTTGGGGAACAAGGGGTGGCTTTTGACACCAAAGTTCATATAGGCCCTACATTTGGATGATGAATGATAAATTTTACCATAAGTGTGATTTCCAAATAGAGAAACATTGGAAACAACTAGAAAACACTTCATTGATATTAATTTTTTTATTTAGATTTGTTCTGGCTAAACTAAATCACAAAAATAACATTAACCATGATAGTCGTAATTATGGATTACGTGGAATACTCCAATTGTAGTATCCCAAACTACTTTAAGGATTTCTATTGCCTCGAAAAATCAACATAAGTCTTTTTAGCATGTTTCGTCCTCACTTGCATACATCTTGGGGAACTTCCCAGAAGATCATCCATCTAAAGAGTGTTCCAAGTCAAACATGTTTAACTGTGGAAGTCTTATATTTGTGAGCCCTTGAAAAGATGTGTCTTGTTGGGATAGGTAATACATATCAATACTTATAAGTCTCCCTTCAACCGTATAGTCTCATACCTACACAACCTTAAGATCCCTTTCATTTTGATGTGATTTGGTTCACTCATATGCCTCTTTTCTTAGAGGCGTCCCAAGAACCACACATTGTAGGTGTCTTGTGCATTGACTATCACTCTCCGCCTCGTCAGCCTCCGGTGTAACATTGATCTTTCCCACAAACTACAAAATAGAGAGAATGCTATGCTTTTTCTTCTTCTTAGATTCTCGTAATTTGATATTCTTCATGAAAAGTGCACCTAAATTACGAAGATTTTCCTTTGTTTCAAATCTTCTTAGCCGAGGAGAAAGATTGGTCGAGAGAGTTTAAAACACAAAAGATATCTTTAAAGTTTATGACACTAGAGGCTGAGTGGAAAAAACTAACTTTTTCTCGTTATAAAAATTAAGAGTTGTGATGTGATGTGATTAAAGTGCTACTTAAAGAGAAGTGAAAGAAGTATATGTTTAGACAAAATAATGTTTATCGAAAGTAAATCATGTGTTAATTAGTCTTTTCCATATCTCACTATTTGAAAAATATTTTATGTAAAATGATTTTAAATTTAATGGGACTAGGTTAGATTTTTTATTTTTTCTACCTACTTTGTCATTTAATTTTTTCTCAAAATATATCTATTTTATTTTGTATGACAGAGTTGATGAAATAATAGCTATTGATTGAAAATAATTATTTAGTATAAGTTATTTATGTTAAGTAACGTGAGTATTAATTATGACATTTTTTTTCTTAACAATATTACCTCTAAACTCAATTATAAACAAAAGTAATTCATTGTACATAGATTAAGAATAATAATTATCTTTATGTAATTTATAATATCTAAATCCTATTAGGTTTTGATGCAACCAATCCTAGCGCTTACAAATATTTTCCATCTATTTACTTAGTCTAAGCCACACATATGATTATCAACACCAAAATTAATTATCTCAAACGAAATGATCATCCAGCGAATGCATGAATCAAATAAAGTTTTTCTTGGTAACGACACACTATATTAAATATAGTGAATGATTACTCTATCAAATGGTATGCGTGAATCAAAATTTGTCTTGGTAATAACTATTTGCATTAAACTAGGGGTGTTAATTTAATCCATTTATTTATCATCCATCCAACCAATCTACTATGCAATAAAAATATTAATGGGTTGGATCCAATTTATCCATTTGAAAAAAGGATGAGTCAAATTCATCCAACCTTTTATAAAAATTCAACGGATCACATAATTTAAAATCCAATTGATTATATTTATTTATTTTAAAATACATACCTTTAATAAAAATTAATTATACTTATTTCAAAAAATATACTCCCTTTTGTCTTGAATATAAGAGAAAGTAAGGTCAACAAAAGTTGATGTATTTGATCTAAAATTTGAAAAAAATATATCCATTTTTGTTAATCCACTTTCTATTATATTAATATCGGAATGAGTATATTTTTAATAAAAAAAATGTTTTTCACTAATAAAAACATTTTATTATTATAAAGAACAATTTTCTTTATTATTTAGAAAAATATTATTTCTTTATTATTTTTTAAAATTTATTTTATTTTATTATTTAAAAAAAAACTGTTTTTCAAAATAATATAAAAACAATTTTTTGTTTAATTAAAAAACAATTTTATTTTTGAAAAAACATTATTTTTCATCTAACAAGAAATATTTTCTTTAAAAACCAATTTTTTTTTAAATCATACATTATTTTAAAAAAATATTTATTTTAAAATAACATAAAAATAATTTGTTTTAATATAAAGTAGTTATTTTAGTAAAAAAAATAGTATTTAAAAACAATAAATTAAATTATTTTTAAAAGATTAAAATTATTGTTATTGCAGTTATGTATTTTATTAGAGTATTAAAAACATTTAAGTTGGATTTTATGTTAGGTAGATGCATGTGACTGGATTTTTTGACTAAATTTAATTGATTTTAAATGATTAATGGATTAATTCAATTAATCTATTATCATCCAAATCAAAATTCATTCCGTTCATCTATTTTACAAAATTACTTACAAATATAAATTAGCCGCCTATTTACTTGGTCTAAGTCACACTAATGACTATCAAACACCGAAATTAAATGTCCTCCAATGAAATTGTCCTCCATCGTATATGCATGTATGAATAAAAGTTTCCCTTGCTAATGGCATACAACATTAAATGATGAATGAATATTTCATCATAATAATTCATCATAATAAGTGTGGATCAAAATCTATCTTGGTAATAACTATTTGCATTAAACATACAACTTTACATTAGCCACAAATGCTAAATGTGAATCACATGCTTCACATGCTTAGTGTGAATCACATGCTTCAACTAATTAGTGTGTTAATTAAATCGACTATAATATCTAAATCCCACTTCCTTTGTCCTTTATTATAAGACCCTACAACATATCAGTGTGTTAATTAAATCACCTATAACATATTTCATGAAAAATGATGCTTGCATCAAGTTAAAATGAATTAAACAAAATAGTTGACATGATAGAATTTTACATAATCAATGAGACATGTAACAGTTTTTTCATTGGACATGTTTGAGCAAGAGTGATATTGATTTATGAAAGTAAGAACTTTATAACAAAAACTGTCAAAGTATAACGAGGAGACTCAAAATATTACTGTTAAAATTGGCAAACACGATTAATTAAAAGCTTTATTTCTCAAGTATATATATATATATATATAGTATTAATTAGTAACTATAAACATCAACATCTTAATATATATATAAAAATTTAGTCTACTAACAAAATTTCACACTTGAGCCGCACAGGTGCACGTGCTAGTTTTCATAATAAAATATACTAATTAAATTTTGTAAATTGTCTTTCTTTTTATTTAGTTTTATATTAAAATAATTATCATCCATTAAAGAGATTTTTAAGTCGACATTAAAAATTAAACTACGATTATGTGTGAGGTGGATCAACTCTTAACTAAATAAATTAACTTTCATTGACATATTAGAACTATTATATTAAAAGATATTCTAAGAAAAATAATATAAAAATTAATTAAATTTTATTTATATTTAAATCTATTCAATTTATATTTTCTGAAAAAGCCAAATATTTAATCTAGTAATTATGACTACATATTTATTTGTATTTAAGTTTTGAGGACGTAATATATTATATATTTTTTAAAGTAAACGACAAATTCTAAAATGAAAAAATAAATAAAAATATTGATAGGAATGGGTGTGATTAAAAATGGATAGGACTCTAACATGCGAAGTTAACAACGGTATCGTAGGCGTCCACGATTCATCTTCAACAATAATGATCTCTAACTAACTTTTTTTTTTTTTTTTTTTTTTTTTTTGTTTTTTTTTTTTTTTATTTTTTTTTTTCCAAGGGTTTGCCC
>NC_021167.2:16326595-16332938 GCF_000331145.2 Cicer arietinum | reverse complement strand
CCCCGATTCTTCTTAAAAAAAAATGATCTCTAACTAACTTTTTTTTTTTTTTTTTTTTTTTTATGGTTTACTTTTCTATCATGTTTCTTTCTTCCAAGGATTGGCCCAATCCTATTGTTCCTACAAAATGACACGTATGCAAAGGTTGGTGCTTTACATTTGACACTTGGCTTGTCCTTAGGGTTTGTCCCTTTGCCGATAGCTAGTGCGATCAGACTCTCCTAAAAAGTCGATGATCACACGCATTCAAAATATGGATGACTATTACATTAGTATTAAACGATTCAAGTTTATAATTAATATTTTAAAATAAAAGTTGATAATTATTAATTCTTAAATTAAAAAATAATAATTTGATATAAATATATTAATTATTTATATAGTAATAATTAAATTAAAAATATAAAAGATTTATGAAATTAAAAGTTAAAGTTTTATTATATTTTATTTTAATTATCTGGATATTAATTATTTTATATTATCTTATTATATATCACGTTAGTTAAAATATTAAATATTATTTTTAATTAAAAGTAAAAAAATTAAAATTATTAATTTGAAAATAGAAAATTGATTTAGTGATAGAAAAACTAAAATTGGAATTAAATCTATTTTAAATTATATAATTAAAATTAAAATTGATATTTTTATATTTGATCAAAATTAAATTCAAATGTGTGAGTACGTGGACGTTCCGACACTAGCGAATCTAACTTCTTAGCTAGTGCTAGTAATTTTTTAATCCAAAAATCTAATCTCAATGTCTCCCACTTTTGTATTTTACTTTTCTTTTATTGTAATTGGGTGAGCACTAAGAAATAGGTCATTCTTCACTTATTCTGTTATGGCCAGATGTCAAACTCCCCAACTTAAAACGTCATTGCCACTAATCATTCCCTTATAAAGGTGCTCTAATTCAAATGAGTTGTCCCAAGAGAATTCGTTACTTGGTATGGATCAAATATGTCTTTTATATTAGTTATAATTAACTTTTTTTCTTTTGCCACAATATGGTCATGTATCGGATTCAATTTCGATCACCTTTTAAATTAAAGAATGAAAGATAAAAAATAAAATTATTGCACATGTCGGTTTGGCATATGAAGTAGATTCATAATATATTATAAAATTCGAATAAAGATGTGATTGTTTGACTATTAAAAGCGATAAATCAAAATTTATGAATAAAATTGTAATTTAATTTATATTAATTTAATATAAATTTTTTACATCAATATCATCTTTTTTAAAATTTTTAACCAAAATACCATACTTTCAAATCTATATACCAAAATGCCTTACTTTTTTGGCACAGTGGGATATCGCTTCTTGGGGATGTGATTTGTTAGAGTGTTTATTTTTTTCACCCAGTAGGAGGTCGCCTGGAGATGCAACCTCCAAAGGGTTTTTCAAATTTTTTTTTTCGTTTTAGAGTTATTTAATTATTAAATCAAATTAAATTAATTAATAATTATATTAAATAGTACATTAATAAATAATAATAATAAATAATACATTAATAAATAATAATAATAATAATAATAATAATAATACATTAATAACTAATAATAACATATTAATAAATAATAATAACAATAATTATTATTATTAATTATTATTATTATTGTTATTATTAGTAAATATTGTTATAATTAAAAATAATTAAAATAGTAAATTAATTTTGTTATTATTAAAAAAAATTAAACCTAAAAACAGTAAATTATATAATAAATTTAAAAGAAAATACATTAAACAAAATTATATTAATAGCACGAAACAAAATACATTAAATTAACGGAAAAAAAAATACATCCTATTGATGTCCACCTAAATGACATCTAGTACCACATTTGAGATTTCGTCTAACTCGTCTAGCTCTTTGAACGAGTTGAGGTTCTTCCGGTTCATCAATAGGATGTATTTTTTTTCCGTTAATTTAATGTATAACAATAATTATTATTGTTATTATTATTTATTAATATGTTATTATTAGTTATTAATGTATTATTATTATTATTTATTAATGTATTATTTATTATTATTATTATTATTATTATTTATTAATGTATTATTTAATATAATTATTAATTAATTTAATTAATTTAATAATTAAATAACTCTAAAACAAAAAAAAAAATTGAAAAACCCTTTGGGAGGTCGCATCCCCGACCAGCGACCTCCTACTGGGTGAAAAAAATAGACACTCTAACAAGTCGCATCCTCAGGAAGCGATATCCCACTGTGCCCAAAAAGTAGGGCATTTTGGTATATAGATTTGAAAGTAGGGTATTTTGGTTAAAAATTTTAAAAAAGAGGATATTGATGTAAAAAATCCATTTAATATACCATAATGTTTGTTTCTATTTATTTTATTTAAATTCAGTATTATTTAAGTTATTATTTTAATCATAAAAATGAAAATGATCATTAACGTCTGTTGGAATATAGTATGTTATTTTAGGTAAATTTAAAAATTGTTGAAGTCTCATGTAACATTTCAAATTTCATGGGCTAAATTACATTTGTGGTCCCTTTACTTAATTTCAGGTAACGTTTTAGTCGTTTATCTTTTTTTTTCTTTTCCGACTTGATCCTTTATTTTAACTTTAAGCGACAATTTGATATTTTATGTTTTAAAATTTCAACAATGTTATCCTTTTATACAAAAATTCAAAAAAAAAAAAAAATTCAATCAAAACTCATAAAATTAATTATATTCTTCAATATAATACAAATTTCATCAAATTCGTAACACAAATCTTCAAATAAACTCATATTTTCATACTTTATTTGATATTGTTAGGAATAAAGGACTAAATCGGAAAAAAAGAAAGATAAAGAACTAAAACGTTACCTGAAATTAAGTTAAAGGACTACATATGTAATTTAGCCTATTTTCGTGTGTGTTAAACTACATAATAAATGTGCGCATAGTTATATTTTAATTATTTAAGACTATTTCCTATTTTAATTATTTGTTTTATAAATAATAGTCATAAAATAGTAGTAATATTGTGATTAATTATTTTATTTCTATATATTTTCTATGATATGATGGTTTTATACGTATTTATTGAGATTTAGTAATAAATATAAATTATTTGTGTTATATTTAATTATTTTATCATTTTGACTATTCTATAAAGATGGTAGTATTTTTATATAATTATTTTTAAAAATAGTATAGTAATAATTGTAGTTAATATTGTGAATATGAGAGTTTTTGTTAATAATGTATTTTAAAATAGTAATTACTTAAATTATTTTTTATAAATATTAATTTTGAAATATTGGTAAAACGTTAGTATTGAAATTGTGTTAAAAAAAAATTAGTTTTAGTAATTGTTGGTTTTATTTAATAATATAATAATAATAATAATAATAATAATAATAATAATAATAATAATAATAATAATAATAATAATAATAATAATAATAATAATAATAATAAGGCTAAATTATATCTGTGGTCCCTAACTTAATTTCAGGTAACGTTTTAGTCTTTTATCTTTTTTTTTTCCGATTTAGTCCTTTATTCCTAAAAATATCAAATAAAGTATGAAAATATGAGTTTATTTGAAGATTTGCGCTACGAATTTGGTGAAATTTGTATTATATTGAAGAATATAATTGATTTTATGAATTTTGATTGAATTTTTTTTTGAATTTTTGTATAAAAAAGGATATCATTGTTGAAATTTTAAAACATAAAATATCAAATTGTCACTTAAAATTAAATTAAAGGACCAAATCGGAAAAAAAAAAGATAAAGGACTAAAACGTTACTTGAAATTAAGTTAAAGGACCACAAATGTAATTTAGCCTAATAATAATAATAATATTTTCTCTTTCTATTCCTCATTTAAGACCAACACTAAGAAAATAATACTGAAACCCTAGCCACTACTACAAACCCTATTTCACAAAACCATTATAAATAAAATTTTGTAAGCAGAAAGGAATACCAAAAATCCTAGCCACCATTGTAACAACCCGTTTTTTAACAGTGTGAATGTATTTTTTTTTTTTCAAAACAAATTCATAGAAAAAAAGAAATACTATTGAATAAATATTTAAGTCGTAACACAACGACAAAAGGCAACAACATTTACAAGCAGCGGAAATAGTTTGAAATAAAAATCTAAAGTATTTAAAACAGCAAAATGCACCAGGGCTATGAGACCTATCAAACATAGCTCATACCCCTGGGGTATTCTTGGCAGACACCTGTACAATAGCATTGCCCAAGAATCTTAACTTCCCCAAGTCACATCACAAAGTGGTACATGGACCCATCAAAATAAAAGTCTAGCTGACAATATTGGTATATGTACAGTCTTCCAACATACAGTAAATACATCCACAAAAGAAAGACATCTAGTCCCTATACAACTGTTTAATCTGATCATACTACAAAAAACTATACGACCCGGGTGATCTCCCCGCTCCTTGCAAGATCCTCCTGACACAACTCCTGTTAGATGTGTCCAACTACCTTCCCATCTACAGGGTACTAACCGGTGGGAAGATCCTGGTTCTCATCTGAGGGCAAAACCCAGATTTCCACAATAGTTGTAAAGGGTCACCAACCGAAATTAACAATTAACATATAACATTTAGATTTCAATGCATAAAATAACCTTTCAACTTAGCATGCACCTTGAAAGGGTTTGCTTATGCCAAACATGCATAAACAGAGTTGAAAAATGAAGTTTTAAACAAAACTGCACTGTCGTATTCGAATACAACATCTCTGTATTCGAATACAAGACTGTTTCAGAAGTCAGTAGCAAAAACAACATATCTGTATTCGACTACAGCCTTGTGTATTCGACTACACAGAAATCAGTAGCAAAAACAACATAGATGTATTCGACTACAACCTTATGTATTCGACTACACAGACGTCAGTAGCCAAATCAGGATGGTTGTATTTGACTACAACTCAGTGTATTCGACTACCACATCAGAAAAATGCAGAATTTAGTTTTGAAACGTTTCGAAAAGGTTTCGCAATCAATCCACACTTACACACAAATCCAAACAATCAGACTTAGCAATTATGGCATAATCACAACAATAATTTGAGTTTACACACGCAATCATAACCTTGAATCAAACATGACTCGTGAGGTTTCGCAATCAATCAACACTTGCATACAAATCCAAACAATCACACTTAGCAATTGTCATAATCACAACAACAACTTGAGTTTACACACACAATCATAACATTAAATCAGGCATGACTCGCGTGCCAAGCACCCTAATGCAATGAGTATGTGCCAAAACACATGGACTCGAAATTCCAATCAAAACCGTCCTCGAAGGGCCATAAATCATAATTGTACCGCCTATCACATGCCAAAGTACTAAATAACCGAGGTGCCACCTATCATGGGTCAGCACGATTTACTAAAAACGTAAATCGTAAATGTACCGCCTATCACATGCCGAAGTACTATTTACCGAGTATCACGGGTCAACATGATTTACCAAAAATGTGTAGTCTATCGCGGACCTTACACGACACGACAATCCCCGCAAGGATAAGATGAACCAACAAATCACATGGCATCATCTCGTGGTCCATCCGGTCACCACTATCACCATGGCCCATCTGGTCGCCATGTACAATGAAATGCATGAGCATACTCTAACTCTATCCACGAAAATCATTTAGTAAATGCAGATATTAAAAGATTCCCCATTTTTAATACTCATTTAACGATTTTCACGACAATCATTAAGTAAATGCATATATTAAAAGATTTCTCATTTTGAATACTCATTTAACTCTAACGATTTTCAAATTCCACAAAAAACATACTCAAACATTTATTTTCCACCACACACATCAAATTTAATCCACAATCTTCATTAAATTCGATCAATTAAAAAACCACAAATTTCACACCAAGTTCAATCATCAATCACCACAAATTTCCATAAAACTCAAACATAACACATGCCAAACTAATTTTCACAAACCACAACTCAAACACATCAAATTTCTTTTCCTCAACAACACACATAGATGAATCAAATTCTTTTCCACGAAAACACTCATCAATTTCACCAAAAACCCAACTCCAAACTTTCACCCATAAAAGCATTAAATTCATTTTCCCCAAATCTACACTTCAAACCCAACAAATTTATTTTCCACACAACCACAAATAAGTCCCTAAATGTAAATTAAAAGTTTGGAAGGAGCCACGACCTTAACGATAGCTTAAACGAGCGATTACTGTACCGTGATTTATTTTGGTAAAAACTTCGTTCGCGTCGTCGCTTCCAAAGTTGACTCACTAGCATCGTAGCGGAGAGGTGAGCAACTTTC